>NW_007577994.1:15818-40882 GCF_000690725.1 Stegastes partitus
AACGTATTTTTACAATGTGGAGGTGATCGATGAAACAGAGCAGAGTTTTGTATCAATAAACTGACTTAATCACTTCTTAAGGTTTTTCTTTAGTAAAGGTGTTTTAGTAGTTTTATTTCAGGTTTTACTCTTATTTGGCATTTGTACTCACATTGTGCTTCCCTCTTTAGTGTCAATTCTTCATTATCATGGCTTTCATTTTGTATTGATGTATCAGACGATAGTATAAAAGCATTTCCAGTAAATCTGTACTGAACAGCTCTGACATCTGACTTTCTGTGTAACCAGTCAGTATGTTACAAAGAGAAAAGCTGCCTGTTAATGAAAACTGAAACAGAGCTTTGCTTTCATGAAAAACATGTTTATTAGTAACAAGAGCAAAGTCACAGTAATAACACTGCAAATTAAGACAAGATACGAGCAGAACTTCCTCAGCCTACTGTAGCAGGTTTACATTATATCGCTATAATCCCTTCTACGTCGTGTGTGTGCGTGTGTGTGTGTGAGCATGCGTGCAGATGAATCCTGTTGCGTCAGACTTTGCCGGCAGTGAGGCCCTGAGCTTTCTGAAACTCCTGCTGTAAACTAGTCAGAACTTCTCGATGCTGTTCGGATTTCTTCTCCATTTCTTTCAGGAGTGACTCGTACCTTTGACTGCAACAGGACAAAAACATGTGTAAATATACTCACAGGAATAAAACACCGTCACCTGCCTTTATGTACACTCAATGCTTTCACAGTGATTCGGTTTTGGACATGAGATGTCATCCATCGTTCTAAAAATGTTTTTTTAAACACAACAAAGTCCCCATGATGTTGAATGAGATGTTTGGGCTGCACTCATTTTACTTACTTAACTTTAATCATGTGCCTAATAAACTGACTGACTGGCAAACACCATCATGACTTTCTCCGCTCGTGCAAACTCAGCCACAAAGTAAAGCCCTACAGATGTTGCAGACTGCTTCTCCATCAAACTCCTGACTGCCCTCTACCTGTGAGTGAGCACAATAGCACAGCTACAGTCTGGCCTACGACCAACACTGGAGCTGCACTATTTGTAAGTACAGTCCAGACTCAATAATCCGACACTAAATGTAAAACCTTCTTTTATGTCAGATATCAAGGCTGTCTGATTGTCAAGACGGAGGTGGAGATACGAGGAGGACTTGATGCTTGAAGGCTCATTTGTTGTTAATATTTATTGTTTATTGTTGTTATAATAACTAGTGTATTGTTAGAACACTACACATTGCTGGATTTCACGCCTAATTGACCGGTGCGATTGTGCACATTCCGGCCACTTCCACCCAGTCGGAGCGCTCTGACCAGATTTTCCTTCTTTGTTGACAGTATTGATTGTTTATTGATCAGCTGTCATAAGCGCTCACTACAAGGTATCACAAGGAAAGTCTTACCACCTCTCCTTTAATGTTACCATGAAGTTTGTCCACATGCAGTACGAGGGTGTCTTTTGGGAACATTATTATTATTTCCTTTCAGACATGCACTCTCTTCTGTATCTGACAGAAACCTGACAGCATCTGAATGTGTCACCTTCATGTCTAAAAAAACACTTTGGTCAGGTTTCTGTAGAAGCTACGGCTCTAATCTTGCTCTTTCAGACACATTCATGTTCAACACAGCACAAGTCTGAACTGCACATTAACAGAGAGGTGACGGCGTTTGAAGTGATCAGAGGAAGGCTCTTCCACCCTGCTGAACATTGATCCAGAAGTATCACAGAGCGCAAAAGTCATACTTTCAAAATCACAAAACAGTTTTCTCGTTCACTTTAATATACGATTTCCCAACTATTAAATATTGTCCATAAAAATGAAACTTCACCGTCACGGTAACTGGATTAGGTCAGATTAACAAGACTCATCGATAACGAATTGAATTAAAAGAGGAGCTGAGGTTTCGTTTCCTGCTTCAAGCTGCAACTCTGAGCTTGTTACCTGCCTGCAGCATCACAGAGCTGTGTGCATGTAGGCACATGGAGCAACAGCACAAACACTGATTTCTCACAATTGTGAGTTAAACCCGACACGGAGACGATTATTATTAATGATCTAAGAGGTGGATCACACTGTCCTTTCCTTCACACAGAATTGCAGTTTATCAGCTGCAGTTAAATCATCTGTTGGGATACTTTTATTTTATTGTTGGTGAAGTCGAAGTAAGATTAGAAATGCACATGGACAGACTTCATCATAAAACTAGGCTGTTAGTCATTTAGACAGATTGCTAAACTTGCTTATTAGATTAAATTTAACGTTTGGTTTATTAGTCCATGAACAGGAACAGAGAAGTGACGTGTATTTTAATGACACAATGCCATCACTGTAACAGACTGATGAGGCAGCAACTACCCATCCCATTTCTGAAAAGAGATATAACTGAACCCTAGCGACTAAAACTAATATGGATCTCAAGGGAACAAAGAAAATAATAATGATAAAATACATATCTTTTTGTACAGATCTGATAGTTCTGAGGTTAAAAATACCACATGTCCTGTGCAGGCAATCCAAAAACTGTTGATACTGGAGTTCCCTGAACCTGTGCAGGCTGTAGGACTATGAGCATGAACACCACAGGAAAACAAAAAGCTTGACTTACATCTCTCCGTTGATGTACTCGAGCCTTTTTGCGACTGTGGCTTTGGCTTCATCCAGGTCTTGCTTCACTAATACTGGACCGATCAGTTTGTACACGGTGTTGGAGCTGTTCAGCAGATCGAGCTCCTGGGAAAATACACAGATCATGTCTTTAGTATACACATCCCAGTATAGAAAGCCAAACATCAGTGGATAATATCGTGAGAAAATGAGTCCAGTTACCTCTTTGACAATGTTGTTTTCTGTCAGCTGCGTCTCCAGCTTCTGTCTGGCTGACATGCTCTTGCTAACATCTGACCAACACACAGACACGACATGATGACGACAGGGTTTCATTATTATTTTTTCTCCTAATGAGGGAGAAGTGTCATTGCGACCATAAATGACAGCTAAAATGCTCCAGTGATGTCTCAGCAGGGAGTCAAATGTATGGTTAGCTGCCCTAATATGGACAGCTAGCTTGACTCAACATGCCACACTAGGAGCAGCCACGAGAAGCTACCGGACTCACCTTTCTGCATCTGCGTGTATTTCTCTAACTCCGCCTTCAGTTTCTTCTGAATGGCTTCTGCCATGTTTGGTTCGGATTGTTCTTTAAAAGCACTGTAAAGTGACTGAATATAACAAAGAGGTAAGAAGCTAAATGTGGTCTGACATGGAAGCAGTGTAAGCTAACAGGAAGGGGCAGCGGCTAGAGCGGATGTTAGCGCGTCACTTCAAAGTAAGAGCTCTAAGGGGCGTATTTTTAAAAAAGCATTAATTGGTACATTTTGTGTGTTTTGTGTTTGTTATAAACTTGGAGGCGTAACATAGCAGATGTTCAGATATGAAACCGTCTATGTCTGCCATTTCTCATCACTCCACAAGCTGATAAAAGCCAGAAGGATTCTGACCTAAGTGCTCTGCACCACCACAAACCAGTAGCTGTCCAGGTTAAACTATGTATAATTTTGCACCCTTACTGCCCACTCCTTCTAGTCCAGCCATTTAGAATGGGCAGCTTCCTCTCAGTCCAACAGGTTCATTTACCTTTCAGAGCTGCTCTTGCTGATTTTAAAATGTCTCTTTGTGAGGTAAATACACCAGATGTTCTGTTGTGGGCTGCAAGAGTGAACACAAGAGTTTTCATGCATTCCCAGTATCTGAGGAACTGATGACAGGGAACACTATACAGGCAGCGTATAGTTACAACACTAATGTCCAAGTATACACAGATGTACTAAAGTGTCTTGATAATAAAGAAGGAGTACTATTGTTCTGGAGTTTCTCTTAAAAATAGGGACAAGTATAAGTGAGGGATTATTAGTCTAAACAGGAATAATGTCTGCAATATAGTTAGCGTGCAGTAAATAGAAGATATAGAAGAGTTAAGCTCATTACCAGCCAGTCTACAGGCAGCCTGATAGAAATGCACAGAATTTAAATAATGGGACTCATTGTGAGATTTTTATGGGCACAACCTCATCTGCAACTTAATTTCTTATCTTGTCTGCCTCCTCATTTTATGTTTTTATCTTATCTGCCTTCATTCATTTTCATGCCAACAGCATTAAAGGAAATTAAGTGGCAGATAAGGTTGCAAAGGAAGCCTCAAAAAGTAATCACACTGACTTGGCAATTAACCCTCAGCAGGACAGAAATAAAGCGCATCATTAAGCAGAGACTTAAGGAAAAGGGGCAAAAGCAAAGGATGGTGGTTTTACACAGCTCAAAGCAAAGTGGGAGAGATGTGGTGCACGTTAACGGGCAGGAGAGATGGAATAATAACATCAAGACTTCGATGTGGGCACGCTGGACTAAAGTGTTTAAAATAAGAAAAAATTACAGGAAGATGTGACTGCTGTGGGGAGGAAGAAACCATAGAATGTGTTTTATTCCAGAGTCAGAAATAAAATGACTGAATCTGAGATGAAGGTACAACTTGATAAAGTGAAGTAACCCTCCTATTACCTTTAAATTTACTAACATCTTTTATCTTTGGGTTTAATTTAACCCCAGCAGTTTAAATCTCTAAAAACTTGTCATAATTAAAATTGTTGCCCAAATGTATGTGTAAATATCCCTTTATATAACACTGAAAATCGTATTTCAGTCACTTATTTAGAGGTGTTAAACATTGAATGGGGTCAATTTGATCCAAAGATAATAGGAGTGTTTAAAAAACACTTACAGAATAACTCAATAAATTCCCATTTTTCAGTATCTTGGAATTAAAAAAAACAATTTGATGGGATGGATATGAGATGTTAGTGGTACACTCCACCAGCTGGTGGCGGTAAATCGCCAAATCTATGTTTGTCAACCGCTAATAAACCCCAACGAAGGAGAAGAAGCTCCTCTACAATATAGTGTGCAAACGAAATTTTAAAAAAACTCACCTCGGGTTTTCTATATTTACATTTTTTTAAAAATTTGTTTCCTTTTTCGTCATTTTACTCCACTTGGTGATACATTTTGGCTGTCATTGTGGCGGCGGTTTACGACACCGTTTTACGACACAGTTTTACGACGCTGCTCTCAGTTCGTCGTCGCTCTGCTTCAAGATGGCCTCGTCGTTTTGGAAAGGTGTTGTCGGTGTCGGACTTTTTGCCTTAGCTCATGCGGCTTTCTCAGCGGCACAGCGTAAGTGTCGGCGCAGAGTGTGAACCCCCGCGTCCCGGTGTGTTTGTCTGGTCCTGCCGCGGCGTGTTTTCGCCGGACAGGGTCGATAAAACAGCCGGTCGGGCCTTCAGTCGGTCCATCAGCGAGCTAACGGGATGCTAAGGCAGCTTAGCTCCGCTTTGAATGAGTCGCGGGGGTGACGGGTTAAATATTCACCTGCAGTTCGGTGTGAAAGTACAAGTAGCAGTGATTTATAATCCTAAGAGTGACTAGACTAGTGGGGGTTTAAAAATTCAGCCTTATTTCGGATCAGTCAGACTTAGCTGTTTAGCTGCTGCTCCAGTGAAATAATGTTAATTTTACTTGCTGTGCCTAAAATGTATTTCTCCCATCAGATCGATCATACATGCGACTCACAGAGAAGGAGCATGAGACGCTACCAATTGACGTGAGTGACTTTTTATTCTTGTGTTAATGTCTGCCTTCATTTTGCAAAGTGCTGCCAGATTTATTTATCTCCCACCTCCTCCTGTCACAGATTGTATTGCAGACCTTGTTATCGTTTGTGATGACCTGCTATGGTATTGTCCACATCGCTGGAGAGTTCAAAGACATGGATGCTTCCTCAGAGCTGAAAAACAAGTAAGCCGATGCACCCTGCAGCACCTCACTCCCACGGTGATGGAGTTGTTTGTGTCCTCTGTCACAGGGGAAGCAGGCAGCTCGCCACCTCAGCTGCATTTATAGTCACACCGGTGTGAATCAGCTCCCACAGACTCACACACAGACCTCCCTGAGGGGATGTTGTGTTTTTGGTGGCCATTAATATGTTCTGTTGAACCAGATGTAGCTTTATATCAAACACCATGAACTGCTTTTTGTACAGTTTCAGCCAATGTATTGAAAGACTGGTTACATGAAGATTGAATGAACAAAACATTCCAGGAAAGCTGTAATAAGGCACCCGTAGAGACTGTACATGTAATATTTTCTTTAAATATCTCAAGGTTTTAGATTTTGTCACCTTTTTTAGATGCCAAACTGCATAGTTTAACAATTTTAAATAGGTTCTAAGGAAAAAGATTGAGCTGACAAAGATATTTTGGCACCCTGGAGCTAGAGTTTCTATAGACAGTATGAGATAAGTAATTGCTTCACTGCATGTCAAGATGGTGGTGTGGGCTTTCTGACAAATAAGTCAGCAGCACTTTACTTTAGTGTAATACAGCAGTAATTTTTCTTTGCAAAAATGAAAAACATTGTCAGGTTTCGGGGGCCCATTTCACTAAACACGAGTTGATTTGCTTATTTGCTAATGTTGTCAGGGTCCAAAAAACAAACGAACACCATACCTGCAACTCACGAACAAGCAAGAGCTTTGTAAAACTGATTTCTTTGCTTTGTACTGCGATCACTGCCACTGATTGCATTCGCTGCACATTTAACATATTGGCTCTCTGCTACAATGTGTCATTGTGCCGTTACTGTGAGTCATTACAGCAGAGAGCTGTATCCAGTTGGAGGATCTTTTGATGAAACCAAGGATAAAGTCAGTTGCATGAGGCTGCCCCCAAACAATTATTCTGTCCTAATTTATTTTAGGATTATGTTTCAATTAATTGTTCAGTCTAAGAAAATCAGAAAAAAGGCAACAATGTGTCATACAAATGTTCAGAGCCTGAGGACATCCAACAGGTCAAAACCCAAATATGCTGATGATATAAAGTAAAAGGAAAAGATTTACACGGCTCTTTTGTGTCTGTACATGAGTTGCAGGTTGTTGTTTTTTACCTGGTGGACTCTGTCAGCATGACTGAATAAGCAAATGATCCCATCATACAGTTCGCATGTTACAAACTTAGTGACGGTGGCCCCCAAAGTCAGAATGTTTTTCACTTTTGCGAGAAAAAATGTCTTGAAAAATCCGCTGACAGATTATATGTTTTTGCACCTGATATTACACACCATTATTTTTATTTCTGATGTGAAGTACCGTAGTTGTTTACTCTTATGACACAGACACCTTTGTTTCTTTTCCATGTGATAATTCCCCCCAAAAGCAGATGTAGTGAAAGTTCTCATCACACCATGATGAAGGGAATGGGTGTTTGCATCACTTTGTGCAAGAATTTTAATACCTAAAAGGCTTTATTTGTAACAAGGAAGTGTCCTAATGTGAAGATTTTTGACACCAATGTGCTGTAGTGAGTGTTACAATAAGTTCATAACTTGCTAACATTTTTAATAACTTCATCCCTTTTTCCCCCCAGAACTTTTGATACGCTGAGGAACCACCCATCCTTTTACCTTTTCAATCACCGGGGTCGGGTGTTATTCCGCTCGCCAGAGGAGGAGCCGTCCTCCGTACGCAACCAGCAAGCTCTTCCCAACCCCATACGGCTACGCAAGCTGGAGAATTTGCACTGAGACTGGCCTTTCCTGCCTGTAACATCGTCGTTGTCAGATAAGATTTGTTTTTTTTGTTAGACAGAGGGAGGGAAAAGTGAGAATTCATCTTCCTCCACTTTAATTTTTATTTGTAAATAAACTAATATGCTGTCCAAACATGCATCTCTGTCCATACAGTGGTTACCACCATATTCAACACTGACTGTGCCAACCCTTCAGTTTTTCAAGCAGATTTATTTGTATATACAGTATGTAATCGCTTTGGAGTCTTAAGATACTGAGACATCTCCCCCCTTTTTTGTCCCATCTGAACTGATTTGGGATATTGCTGTCCTTTGTATATCTTTTGTATGAGAAGCATAACAAAGCCTGTTTTGTTACTGTTTCATTTCAACCACACGTCGGTCTTCTGCTGCTGTCTGGGCAAACTTTTGTCGACTGAAACGAGTTTTGTTGTATGAACTGAGAACTCTTTATTTCCTTGATGATTTCCTGGAGGCGCGAAGGCGCTGTACATGCTGTATGCGAGGAAAAGGTTTTGCTTGTGCACCAGAGGAAATCGATGCAAGGTGAAACGTGAGAGCAGAGAACATTAGACAGCCTTTCTAATGATACTGTGAAGACTGAGGCGGAGCAGAAAGTAATGGTACATTCATTGGGGTGAAGTTTATTTTTTCCTTCATTTTACATTTTGTTAAGATTCAACAGATTGTTTTCGATTTAATAAAAAGGCATACTGATTTTACAAGGTGTCACGATGTGTTTTTTTGCCCAGTAGCTCCTTTAATTACCAATGGATGTAAATAATTAAATGAAAAGGCCCTGAAAGGCATCAGTCCTTTACTCGTCTGCTGTTCTCTATATATTACTAATAGATTAAATCACTGTAATAATGAGTGGAGAGGTGTGTGTAACTGTGACCTTGATGCAGGTCTGCAGCATCTCAAAAACATTCCACCTGATTAAAGAGCCTGCAGTTGTTGACGTTGGACTCTAGATGGCAGCAGAAGCTAAAATGATCCACAAGCTGTTTGACATTAAAGCTCAGATTGTTGCAGCAGGAAGTTTTTTTTTAAGTCCATTGATTGGTTTCAGCTGAATATGGTTCCTCTTGGATCCTTATCATCAGGTTTGTTTCACACAGTTTTTGGTTCTTTTACTTCAAGTTGGTCAACAATCAAATGATGGATGATAGCTGGAAATAGTATCATTACTTTAAGATTTTAATTAGTTTTTATCTTTTAGTATTGTTTGCTCACATGGGGGTCAGGACTCCATTAAGCCGTGGAAGATGATTTACAAGACATGAACAAAAATAGGACTGCACCAACAGATTGTTCTTTCTTGATCTACTGTCATAGAGGAGGAAAGAAACCAGAAAATGTTCATATTCAAGAAGCTGCAATCCGAGAATTTACTTATTTGGGGGAAATAACTGCTTAAACTAATTAATCTGTTATCAAAACTAGTTAATTTCATACCTGAAAACTAGTTGATAAGGTGATTAATTGTCGCAGCACAAAATGTTTAGTTTTTAACTTTCAGGATTGACTTTTTTTCTCTTGTTATTTACTGAATTATTTTATTTCTTCAGGCTTTTAAAAACAGTTGAAGTACAACCTGAACCGAGTGGCGTTGAAGACACTGGTGAAAGTGTCCCGTAGGTCTTTCAAAACTGAGTTTTGAAAGACTCGGTGGAAATACAAACACAGACACACAAAGCAGCACACACCGTTCTACCTGTGGTTTATTTTTTTTGTTTTGTTTTGTTAAAAAAAAGTAGGTTCATAAAACTTTCCACTTTGTATATGTATTTAACAGTTTACAAAAATGGCTTTAGACATTTCTTTCAAAATATTTCTTAAACTCTGAAATAAACAAATTCACAAAAATAATCTATATTCCCTATGAACATTAAAAAGTAGTGTACATCTGTCGTAAAAACAAGGAGGAACGAAGGAGGAGCGCTAACTTGGGTTTATGAAAAAAGCAGCAGAGGGTACAGAGTTACCAGCTGTTTCACTCAAACAAAAAGGTGGCTGTCAGCTGAAGCCCGGACAGATGCAAAGCTTCCTCGCGGTAAAGCTGTAATGCTGGGGGATCTGTGGAGTGTTTGTGGTGCCTGTGGAGGATGATTTATGTGTGAAATGTGTCATGGAGCTGGATGAGTAAACTCTAAATGGATACCAACAGCTGCATTTTACTGAACCCATGTTTCTATTGCTGTATGGCAGATAAGAGGATAATGACCCTCGATCAATAAACCAGTAAACACCACTGTCTGGTGTTGGATATCTCATGAGTTTGTTTCCAGTTTGAGAAGGTACTGAGTCACTGAACACTGATTCATCAACACACTGGTGTCCATAACGATACATTGTTTTTTTATCAATGTAGTTGTCGTATTTGTAACTAAATGGACCCAGTTGGGACATTTAAACGCCATGTAATTATAAATAAGTTCGGCATGTTTGACCTTTTCTGGGCAATAGGGTAATATGTCCTATGACATATTTGAGAATTTGCTATACCCTTTACTCTTTAATGTGGCAATGCAGATGCTACTACTACTGAGGCTTTACATGGGAGGTACTTTAATGACTAGATTAGCCATAGATACCAATTCTGTTCCAATGGTTTCTCAATTATAGTTCCAGGAAATTGATTTCATATCCCAACATGTATTGCTGCAACATAAAATTTTATGTACGCTCTTAGACTTTGTCCTTATTGCCCATCCCTAATGCCAATGCATGTCAATATCAACCACTTAAAATAGGAACACTTTCAGATGACAGTATCAACTTGGTCAAAAATCATCTCGTGCATCCTTGTGCAGATTTCCCACCAAACCAGATTCCTCCTGCCAGCTTCCAATTTACAAGAATGCACAACAGTTTTATTACTCGTAAAAATCGTTGCAGTCGCACAAACACTTTTCAGACCAGCTGAAGAAAGGTCTGTTTTCAAAGAACAACAACAGCAGGCTTAAATCAGTCTATCTCTTGGTCTTGCTCACTTAAGGATTTGACGCTTATCTGTCTGACGGAGTGTGTGTGTGTGTCCACTGAACAATGTGCCCATACAGACAAAAGCCATATGGAAGTTTAAGGCATCTGTCAATATGAAGAGGATTATTTTTTTTAAAGTTTACTCATCCCCAGTGGATCAGTCCTGAAGGCTCCTCCTCCAGTTAAACCCGTTCCCCTCTGCCTCTCACAGGATGTCATGTAACAGCACAGGGGCAGAAGGAGCATCAGTGCATTTGTCCTTTTCCTTCTCTGGTTTCCCAAATTGTCCTTTTGAGGCTGGTCAAGAGGGTTGTGTCTCTTGTGGTGGTGATATCCAGCGGTGAGCACAATATACTTCAGAGGAGTCTTATTTCTTTATCTAGTAACAAAGAGAACATGGCTTCATCACTACCTGCCATGATCATTGGGAAGCTGTGACAACGTTGCTTGCTTCCCCTCCAACTCGGCGAGGGCAGCCTCCAGCTGCTGGATCAGTACCCGCTTCTTGAACCTGCCAGAGAGGAAAAACAATTTAGAACAAGCAGAGAAATAAATTGGGAATGGCAATTGTGCTGAAAGTTCAGGTTGAAGGGGGCAACTTCCAGGACCGAGCCAAAGAAGGTTCATATAAAAGTTTTATGCGCTTTAGATGTGTAGAATGTCCTCCATCAAACAGCACTACCAGGGAGGGATCTGATCAGTCGTAAAAATGGTTCTGGAGCATGTAAGCGACTTGGGCAGAGCTTAAAACAAGGATGATGGTTTAACCCCCACAGAACCCTGATTTCTACATTATGGAGTCTGGGATCCCCTGAAGACACAAAGGACACTGACATGCATGAATACCACAGAACAACTGTGGACAGATTTCTGAGACGCCTGCAACAGCCTCCCTGAAAGTACCTTGAAAAACTGCACCCCTATCCCTGAGGAGAGTTCTGTTTTAATGGCAAAGGGTCCTCACACTGAATATCGATTTGATTTAGGTTTTTCTGCACTCAGTACCTAAAACTTTTACACAGTGCTGCAGGCGAACCTAAATTAAACGGTTGTGAAAGTAATTGCAGTGTGGCCATGAGTCATTGCTGCTGAAGCTGCACTGCTTCAAGGACACACCATCTACAATCTGACTGCAGTGACACGGGTCTAATTGACACATTGCTAAACAGGCATGTTTGGGGATTATTGAAATGCTTTAGAACACCTTTGCTTAGCTAATACTGAAGAATTAGCCGCTGTTTCTTACCTGATAGCCTCTTTGATAGCATGCTGGATGAAGTATCTTTGTACATTTATTGGTCCTTTCACCTGCTGTAATAGTTGGAGTATTGCCTCATAGTCTGAGAAAAAGCACCAAGACACAGGTATGGATGAGAAAACAGTTCACAGGAAATCTACTTTGCTGGATTGGATGATGTAGTTTGATAGCGTGCAGCAGCTCATACTCACTTCTTCCTGGTTTGCGGACCTCCTTGATGACCCGCGTTCGCAGCTCTGCTTGGCTCCCGTCTAGTGGGGCTATGAATATGGTCTCGGGTGCTGCAGGGTCAGCTTCAGTCTCATCCAGCTGACTCTGCGGACTCAGACGTTCACAGTTGTGTTTCTCCTCCAGCGGCTGCTCTTCTAGATGATCTTCCACCGGCTGCTCCTCCATCATGCTGATGTCCTCATCCCGAAGCACAACTCCTGTCCCGGCCTTCTCCTCTAAGCTCAGTGGAGACGGACTCCCTGCTTCAGTGTCCATCTCAGCGGGCCAGATCTCCCCAGTGTCAAGCCCAAGAACGCTGTCACCGTTACTCTCAGCGACCACCATGTTGGTGCCGTCCACTCCTAAAGGAGAATAATTTAAAACTCATGTTCACTGCTATTTAAGCAATATTTCACCACTAAATCCTCACAGATCATTCATGCATCTATAGCAAAGTGTTTTAGGTTCCTCTTAATCTCACCTTTGTGCTGTGGGATGGGTTTGAGGAGATTCTGTTGCCCCTGAACTCCGGCTAGACTTTTTCCCATCACCACATGGTTGGTGTTTCCCGGTGGAGTCTGCGGCCGCCGCAGCAACGGTGACATACTTCGCCTTCTCTTCAAAGTAGCACCCGAGTTAGAATCGTTGGAGTTTCCTCTTTTCTTGTTTTGAGGGCCTGCAACAAACTCATCTGCCTCATCGATCATCATCCCCTGCGAATAACATTCGAGGAAAACCAGACATTACAGAACGAAAAGGACTAAATATTGAATGAACATCCATTATGACAACACTGTGCACAGCTAAACTGTATTGATTAGTACTTCTGGGTTGATATATTTTTACCTTCTTATCCTGCTTGAAAGGATTCCCAAATGTGTGCAGCCGCTTAGGTTGATCAGGGTCAATCTCTCTCAAAGGAGATGGCATCATTTTCAGGTACTCTTGATAGTTTCCCATCTGAGCCACTGGAATACTGTGCAGGTAGTCTAACAGCCACAAGGAATGTTATACATGTTAATAAAACACTGTACGAACAACACTTAATTTCAGTTAAATTTAAGAAGAACTTTTGGGTTACTTGGTATTTTGGGTAAGTAACGAGCACCACATAAGTTTAGATGAATAATTCTCAAAATATTAACTGTGCTTCATCTGTTTGTTATGAATTATTAACAAGATAAAATACCTTCATCTTGCCCTCGGATCAGTTTTAGTGACGTCCGCAGCAAATTGGAGCGCATTCGGGTGAGTTGATCCAGAAGGTTTCGTCTCGGGATGTCGTAAGCATTCCGGTAAGCTTGAGGTTTTACATCCTGCGAAAACATTTGTGCATCCATTCAGAGGAAACCCACCAAATACTGTACTTGCCCAGGTTTCCCTGCGTGTGTGCCACCAACAGAAAGTATGTCATACATCGCAAAAATGTCATCGCTGTCCTAAATGTACCTTGTTGAGCAGAGCGATCTGGAAACCGGCAAACTCTTTGAAGTTGATGTCGACCAGGCGAAGGGGTCCCTCCCCGGTGATTCCCTGCAGCAGCTGCTTGAAGTCTCGCCGGTGGGCCAGAGAGAGAGAGCTGGAGTGGTTCTTCACCTTTATGCCGGTTTCTTGAGGAGCCTTTTTCCCCACTGACACAATTAAACGATCCGATTCTATTTTTGCCTTTGTGCAATAAAAAAAAAAAAAAAAACACAATATTTTACTATCTGTCCATAAGATCTCGGTGTGGAAAATCATTTTGAGCACAAATGTATTCATGTTTTTTTTTGGGTACATGTCTCTGTTTTGTTTCTCTGCATCTTTTGGAGAATTGAAAACATAATTTCAGCCACAAATACTCATGTAAAACATCGAGAGCAACATTTGCTTTGTTTATATATTCACCATACTACCAGTATATTGTTTTTACCTCTCTGTTAAATAACAACAGCAATTACGATACGGGGACTTTATCCTCCATAAAAGCTGCCCTGACCTCATGCCCTGATTACACGGGACTCAGAAGTAAACAAAGCCGGAAGGAAAAACACTGCGCAGCTCGTGTAGTAGAGACCGCCACTCTTGTGCTGGACTTTACCGACATAACACATACATAATTTCTTTCGAGACCTAAGGATGCCTATAATGACGCTTCTACTGAGGCAATGGTGCATTGTGTTTACAGGGAATGTAAGAGATACAAACATCATGCATCACCTCTACCAGATAACACAGGGGTAGATTTTGATTTTGTAACTGAAAGCATAAGGTAGGTTTGGCGGAAGTGGAGCCTTTCATTTTTTCAGTCACAGTGTCAGTGCTGATTATCTTTAGAGAATTGGCGTGTTTTTTTGTTTTAGCTCAAAGCTTAGAATCTTTTCGCTATTTAAAATGCACACATTTACATTATGCAGAGTAGGGATAGGCCCATTATCAAAGCTGATATCTGGCATTTTTGTGATTATTAATAACATTACTTTTATTACCTGATTATCGATAAAGTAAATGTGCTACTTTTGATCTGATGCAGCCGCCTTTCAATCTCTGTCTGTCGGTCTCAGCCATCTTATTGGTTACATGTTACAACTAACAGCCAATCAACACTGAACGTTACTGTTTACAGACAGGGACAAATGAGGCCATTTGTAAAATTGAGTGTTTTTTTAAGGATGAGGTAACAGAAATTGCTGAAGTTGTAAGACATATAACAATCTTCAAAAAGCATGCTCAATTTCTCTGTTGCATTGAAAAATGCTCAAATACTTCACTTGTTGGTTTCATTGAAGCTGGAACTAATCTAACGTTATCTGGAATACCGTAGCATCTTTCTAAAGTCAGACTAACTTTACCACTATTCTAATTGACAGTAACGTCTCTCCAGCAGACACACAACCTGCATAAACTGAACAGGAAGCACAGCCGTGACCACAAAGCAGGAAATAGGTTATGCTAACAGCTAAGTTAGCAGGAGCTCCAGCCCCCATGACCCTACAGAGGATTAAGTGGTGTGTAGACAATGGATGGATGGATAAGTTAGAAGGAAGCCACAGATTACCTTGAAACGGTATCTGGAAAACAATACCTAATAATGCTTTAAGATGTGGGCCGTAGTGGGCATTAAAAGTGATTGAATAGTAAAAGATTAACAAAACAGAAGAACAGTAGACGTAACTGCAGGAGATAAATGATTATCGATTTTACAGTAAGCGTCCTCACATCCCATGACGCTGTGATGCCATCGCTTCTTCTCCTTCTTTTTGCTCATATTCAGGAACAGTAATCTTTATTAATCAAACAGCCCAGTTATGAATAATAGATTTCCTGCAATCACAAGTTCTTAATATATAACATTTAATGTATATTGGCTCCATATATCAGTTACTAGTCTTTCTTCAAACTCACATCGGTGGATCCTTTGTGCAGACTTTGTCTTGTTGAGTTTGATTTATGGCTACATGAAAAACAAGCAATTATAACTGCTCTGACTTCATATTCAATCAACCCTTTACTGCATCAGAATAATGAGTAACTGATAATACCTTAAGTTATTGCCTTGTGTCAGACTTTTAAGTAGTACCTGTCATTCTATTTGAATTGGAAATTTCCCCTCCCTGAGGGAAGACTGTGTTACCGTCAAGGACACTTTGACAACTGATGAACACATTAGCTGTGTACCACAGCTTGGGCTTTTTCTCTCTCACTCACTAGCCCACCACGACTACTATAACTGTCACACTGCTTGGAAATTATGGTACGAGAATTTGCGTGCAAGCAATATTCACCTGCTGGCTGAGCTTCTTCAGGTAGGAAATGACACTGTAACTCAGGCCGCAGTCCATGGTGTCTGCGATAAGATTAGGTGCACCCATCATCCTCAATGCCTTCTTCAAGGGCTGTCGGAAGGTAGTAGAGAAAATTGTGGAAGTTAATTATATGGGAAAACAGCATAAATCAATTTACTAAAGGCTGCATAAGTGATCCAGCATTAGTTTACCAGGAGGAAGTATGGAGGCATTGTCTTCAGGTACATCTCAAAGGCCTGTCGCCACTTGAGGTTTGGCTTTAGTTTGTGCACTTTAAATAAATCATCTGAAAGGAGAAGAAAGAGAGTGTGTGAGAAGTTTTAGCATTCTGGATCAGTGACCAGTCAGACATTCAGGGCTACACACACATCAATACTGAGATGATGGTGGTGGTGGTGAGTCGAACACCAGCATCAAAATATGATACACAACTTTTTACCCTTTGTCTCAAAACACCTCTTTGTTGCACAGAATAATCAGAGCCGACCTGTTTACTAAGTTGCTGTGTTACAAATCTGCTGTGTGTGATTATGTTTATAGTTAAAGATGACTGGGGGGAAAAAACCCTGCAGATGATGAGGTGCCCCAGAAAAGGAATGCTTTTTAAATTTAATATCAGCACAGACCTACTGACCCAGAAGTTTCAAGGCCATGTTAAAGACAAGTTCACTGCAATATGTCTTACCGAGGAGTGGGAGAAGAACTGGATAGTTGTAAGGCATGACAAACAGGTTAACACAGGTGAGAGTGGTGCTGGCTTTAAGGTAGCCGAACGGCTGTCCCAGGTCGCTTTGCTTTCCGCTGCTACTAACAAACACCTGAGGATAAGAAGGAAAATTATACAGTCAAATAACACTTGTTTGTTAGACTTAAAAATTCAGCTTTACAAAACGGTTTGTAGATCTGTGCTTAATGATCAAGCTTCCCTGGCGTGACCCAACGACTAATTCACCGCTGCTAGAAGGTGAAAAGGTATTAGGAATTTAGCAAGCAACCTCATTATTTCAGGGTTTCGGAAAAGTCCCTGAGGCAACAACAGTGACTGCAAAAACAAGGCAACAAAGCCGATGAGTGTGTGATTATTTACTCTACCTGCCAGCACATGTGTGGAGATTTCCTTTCCAGAATGTATTGGGTGAGCGGAGAGGGCTCCAGTTCATACTTGTCAAAGGGCAGCTTGTCAATCACCATGGGCTCACAGTCCACACAAGAGAAACGAACCACAGGATGAGCTGAGCGAGGTGGCTGAGAGCAGCAGATGGAGATGATTGAGGAAACTATTAGGCATGTTTGTCAGTGGTACAAACCCATCTGATGCCCTTGCAACAGCACTGCATAACAACGCATTAAAGATTTACAGGTAATCAAAATGGCAGCCTGAGTGTGCAGAGTTGAACACTTCATTATACTGACTGTAAGTCAAGGTTACTGACTGATGTTAGACAGAGAATAAGAGAACTGCCAATAAAAGAGAAACAAATAGAAATACAAGAGAGACAAAGTGAAAGTAACAGAGCAGAGTGGAGCTTTCATCTATAAAGACACGCGTGGACAATATCAATAACAACAGATTAACAGAGTTAGAGCATTCAGTCAAACTCAGATTTATGTATTATGGCAGCATTATGAGTGGTAACCCGCAGAACAGCAGACTGAAGATCTGCTGAGATATTTTTAAGCTTTTCTGCTCACCAGAGTTGGAGAATTCTGGTCCGGCCAGAAGGACTCTGGTATGGGCCAATGCCCAACTGGCACCCCCGTCTTTGGGTTTGGTCGCACATAGATTAGTTTGTGGCAACTGTGCCACGGCTGTGGGCTGAACGATGACACAGGACGACTCGACTCTACAGCGTTATCTGCAGAATAGAAAAGTGTACAATGCAAACCAAATGCCAGAAAACACTACAAATCAACTGACTGACACAAACTGGCTTTTCAGTCATTTTTGGCCTAAAATTCTATACAGACATTTAAAATTCAACTTGTCATCTTTTTTTCCAACAATAAAATAATATATATGTTAAATTAAAAATCCTACTTCTTTATAATATATATTTGGCCAAACTGGAAAATGCATTCAGTTCTCTTTTTGGTGTAAAACTGTACTGTGGAAATCCAGAATTAGAAGATTCTCTTCTGCTTTCACCTGTTTTACTGCCGACAGTACCTTTGCTCCAACTAACTGCATAAGATGTGATCAGACAATGTGCTCAGGATGTAATAAGATGCACTTCCTTATTGTGCATAAGTCACTTGATTTATATAAATGCACCTGACTGGGTCCTGAGGGCTCCAAAACATTTTGTACAAACAAAACTGTTATGACACGACATGAACAGGCAGGATTTGAACATGTAATGATTGTTGCCTTTTGCCCATTTATTGCACATGACCCAAAAAACTCACCTTCCCCAACGAGAGGTGGATCTGGCCCAGTCTTCTCAAAATTAATGACAACGCCACTTTGAACCTTTTGGACCAGAGACTCCAGACACTGGTTCAGCATCCTCTGTGTTCGCACACAGTACGAGCGCCCTTAGTGAAAAAAGCACGACACACGTCAATCAAACATCCATCCATCCATTATCTATACACCGCTTAATCCTCACGAGGGTCGCGGGGGGGCTGGAGCCTATCCCAGCCGACTAAGGGACAGGTTTAAAAGTGCCATGAGCGGGATTTGAACTCATGATCTCCGTGTCGGGGACTATAGCCCCTGTAAATAGGTCGTCAGCTCAACCACAATCAAACATAAAAGAATTAATTATTGAGTTCTGACGAAATAAGAAAATATACAATGAATAAATCTGTGAAGTTTCTCAGTCATCCAGGTCATGGTAATCCTCGTAGCTTCAGTAAAAAGCAACTCTATTTTAGATTCTTGAAGACTCCTTACCTATCATTCAAGAGGCTTCTTCACTTCTTTTTTGGGTCATGTACACTGAACATCTTCAAGAACCTAAAAGAGAACTCCAGCTGCTTTTTACTGAAGCTACTCGGAACACAATGAAAAAAAACAAAGTAAAGCCGAACCTCCAGTGACTTCACACATCTGGGTGATGGCAGACTCATCTGTCGGGACGCTACCAAGTTGCTCATTGTCTGGTGTCGCTGCTCCTGGCAGCCTCAGTACCAACGCAAACAGACGCTGGTCCCAGCGGAAAGGTTCTTTGGTCAGCTCACTGCCGGCCAAAGGTGAGTTCAGAGGCAGGTGCAACTACACAGCAGAACGAGATAAAAAGGTGTGATACTGCCAAAGGTCAACTTCACACAATTTGACTTACAAAGTGTAAACAGATAGCAGAATTATTTACTAAAACACCCACAGTATTGTAAAGTTGGCTTTACAACAAACAGTACATGGTAGCACGATTGCATTTGTTTGTGCTCTCACCTCATCTGGCACCCCAGAGCTGTGTGTAAGCTTGTTCCCATCAGTGATAGTGATGATCACAGATGGCTCGAGGAAGAATGGGTTACGGCCCTGAGAGGGGAATGGTAACATTCAGCAATTAAATTCAACTTCAGGCAAACAGCGAGTCCATTTATTCTCACTAGTCTGCTTTCTTTTCTTTACATTCCCAAACACTGTTCTGGGCTCTGTGCCTGAAAAAGATTCCCATCTCCTAAAACACAAAATGTAATTGGTGTCTCACAGTGAGAGTAATGGGGAAATGCTGGTGTAACGCTTAAACAGAGATCCACTAAAACACAGTAATTAGTATGGAATTACCATCACACCTCTGACAACCTTGTAGTTACGAATATGAACTCCATGCTGCAGCTGGTAATCTTTGCTCGGTGTCAGAATGCATCTGTAAGCTGCACTGTGTCCTTGTGTTACTCATTAAGGACAGAGGCCTCTACCACTGTGCTGTGGAGGTCAGCCTTGTCTAATTCAAACACACAGAGAATGCCTAAGTAGATTTAGACGCTCCTGATGCACAGAACCTGTGTCACAGGCCGAGTGTAGTAATCCATCTCTTGCCGACGAGCAGGGGTTTAGAGAAAAGATGTGCACAAGGAGAAGATGACTGCCTTTCCTGACACACAGCGGGTGGATTAAGCTAAAGCCAAAAGTCAATATTCTTGTAGTTGTCTTCAGGTAAAATGCCAACTGGAACATTTGTGGATGTCACAATCATACTAAAAACCTCCAAATTGTTTGTTTATCAAAGGAAAAATCTATTCAGTCACATTTAGTTTTTGTACAAAGTTCATCTCTAGTTGTGTACCGTGGGCTTATCTGTAAAGTATTTCAGGTGCTTACCATTTTTAACTTGTGTTATTTTTACCTTTTCATGGATTAAAATTGGTAACTTCTACTATCTAAGCCTTCCTCTATGACCTCTAGGTCGAATGCTGCTTTATTCTGATTACTTTAAGTGTTACACCTAACCTAAAACAGTGGATCTGCAGTTCAGCTTTAAAAAATCTCTCCCAACAGTGCCCTTATATGGTGAAATAAATGTTATGCAAATCACCAGTGTGGCCCAATTATGTATAGTATGTGGTGTTATGTTTACATCTACAACCAATCGTGAAATTACTTGAATGTAGCAAATTTAAATAAGCTGTTTATTCCAGTAAGTTAACATTCATAAGACTCTAAAATTCTGCTTTTCTCTTGCTAATGAAACGCGCAAATGGTACGTCGACGCCAAATACCTGTCCGTAGTTGTCGATTCCCGAGACGAGGCGGTTGAGGTTAAGCAGGTCAAAGGCTGTGCGAAGAGCGTGACCTAATGTTGTCAGCCCCGACGCCTGCAGGTTCTTCAGCTCGCACATGAAGGTGGCATGGTTCTCCTTCCAGCCAGCCTGAAATTACACGCAATGGATGTACAGCGTTATGAACACTGTGCACAGCAAACGGCCGTACAACATGCAGCAGAGGAGGCTTGAAGTCACAGAGCAGGGCGAACAGCCACAAACCAAAATAGATACACACCCACAGATACCCAAAGTATGTAATTACAAAGAAAAACACAGCGAGTTTTGTTCGAGCACAAGCTGATTAATTCAAGCAGATGACTGTCACCTTTGGTAAGAGAAGTCTCAGCGACGCATTGTTTCTGTGTGACGTGACATAATAGTGACCGTAAAATTCGATCGGGTTGTGTGAAGCTCTGGGAAGGGAAGATAATATTGTTGAAATTCGGGCCCACATTTGAGCTGGATGTTGCTGTTTAAGAAAGAGTCTAATTTCATACATGACAAGCATCCAAAAATACACTTCCCACTGCTGCCTGTCCTCTGTGACAGAGATATACTCCCACAGGAGAGGATGTGAGTATGTAGCTGCTCTTGGACTTTTCACTGGCGAGGTCAAGTACTTTACTGCTGCAGCTTCATGCTTAATCTAAGGATGACCTGCAAGCTTACTACTTCCTTTGTTGGGAGAGGGAGGGGAAGACGCACAGAGATGGAGAGTAAGAGAGGGGAAGGAAAAAAAAAAAAGCTAGAGTTGCCAGTATCAACATGTATGCTCTGAATGAGGCCAGTGGGTAGATTTTTGGATTATCACAGGACATAATTCCGAAAGTCGTGATTTGGGTGGAATTTCTAGGAAAGCGCAGTATTACATGAATGACGTTAGATAAATATTAGACAATCATACCAGAAATCTCACTGAACCGCTGAAGCACAACGGAAGGTGGAAACACATTCAACAGCAAAGTAAACCTCGACACAAACCCTTGTGTAGACCAGTCGAAATGTAAGGCTTAACTTGCGCTCAATAATTCAGACTACAGAATATTTCTATTTTCTTCCCACCGAACCTCATCTCTCTTTCGCTCTCCCTCTTTATCAACAATTTATTGCTTCTGTAACTGTGCAATCAGAGTAGCCTCATTCGGTATAACCTTGTCCTTTCATCATAATCCTCAGTGCACAAAGCAGGCAGAAACAACAAAAGGGGGACGGCAATGAAGACAAAGAGAGGAAGAGCAGGAGCGTGAGGAGTTGAGGACAGACTTTACAACGAGGGGGAAAGTACTTCGGAAGGCAGCACCTGGATGACTTCATGTGAGGGAGGGGAATCTCATCTTGGATTATTTGGCGGAAGAGCTACACACATGATTATCTAAGTGAGTCACGTGTGGAACTTGTGGTAAAAGACGACATGAAATAGGCATCCGCTCATTGCATTTTGTCATGATCTCAGTCTTACACATCGTCCTACAATAACACGATGAGAACTACACAACGATGTTTGGGAAATGAGCTGCAAATGGTCCTTCTGCTGTGTATTGAATTAAAGCCAATAAAGAGACAGATCTGGTCCGTGTTATTTTGTTTCTTTGTAATTGTACATTAGCTAACTGAAAAAAACATCTCGTCTGTGTTGTAGTCATATCTAGAAAACACGTAAAGGTATCTGGAACTAACTGTGGACGATACTGCAACAAATGCAGCTTGTTAAGGAAAAGGAAGGAGTCAATCTTAAGTTCTTCTTATTTATCAGAAGTCAGGGTTACATTAGTACAATAAAACAAAGAAGCTCTTCATTTTAGATTAATTTACCAAATATAGGTCAAGTAAAATCTAATTAAAGTAGAAATGTAAGAAGGATGAACAGACCCGTCACAATATAACTGAGCACATTAATCATAGGGTGCTGAATATTTTCACTGATTAAACAGAATGGAAAAGCAGTTTTGTAAACCTCTAATTAGCTGAAAATATAACTATTAATTTCACATCCTACATTCAGATACTAGCAGCTCATTTGTCCTATATTCTTACGCCTAGTCATTTAAACATCTCCTATTTACTTTGTTGATCGTGTGATGAGAAGTGCGTCCCTTGTGTTGGGGCTATTAAATGAAGGGTGTAAAACATTATAATATCAAGTTTTTAAATAAATTATCATGAGATAGAAAGTAGTGTTCTCATGTCTGGTCTGGGGCTTTTTAAAAAAGTGGAAGCTGTGCGAGCTGTTCAGCACAGCACACTAAAATGTTACTTCAAGAGTATCGTGAAACACAAAAATATGGAACTAATTAGTCATTACAAGTACATTTTGGCATGCATTGTACTTTATAACATCTGCCTCTCTCTGCAGTCCCAGCATTCTGGTAATTAGTCACGAGGCAAGCAAATTAAAAATAAAGACTATAGAAAGAAAACAAACTACTCCATGTGTTTTCAAGCACTGTTGACATGGGATGGAGCAAGCACTCGGCACACTGTGTTGAGCAGTACAGTGTTGTTTGTAGACAGAGTTGGGCAAGCCTAGAGACACTTCTAATACAGAGCAGCCACAGAAGCAGATTTAAGGAGTTCATGTGGATACTTAGGATTGTATTTTATTGGGCATGAAAAATAAGAGATGTGTGCCAAGTCATAAAACAAGTCAATGGATTGGTGGAGAGGATAGCTTTGCTGACATGAAACCCCCATGAAATTATTGCAGTGATTCACAGGTTGCATGTTTGTTTTTTTTCCTCTGTGTGTGTGTGTGTGCGTGGATGAAAACTAGACTGTTTGTATGCTCACAGTTTCGGCATGACAAATTATTATCATATGAATAATGATAATTCTCTACTAGCGAACTCATATAAAAATAAAAAAAATCTCATGATGAAGAGGGCTTATCAACTTTCAGCCCGGATTGGCCAATGGCGATGCGCAGCCGATGGAAGGGGCGGGGCACAAAATGATTGGCGGGCTCGCTGACCAATCGAGACGCGGCACTGTTATAAAAAAGCGGAACGTCATAGCTGATAATAAATCTCTCCGCCTCCATCTCAACGCCCGAGACTTTTCTCAACACAAAAGCAAAATGTCCGCTGGATGTTCGGAGGCAGTGCAGCTCCGGGTCTGCGACTATTTGGAGCAATAATTTGCCGTTTTCGCCACCGGGAAGCCGCCCAACACTGACTACAAACCAGAAGGACAATAAAGTCTCACTGACAGAAAAATACGTTCGACTTGTCAAATGTAAAAATTGTATCAGTTGCTAATTACCTTCACTCCGTATGGTGGATCATCGAATGTAACTAGCATGTACCTGTCGCCTCTACTAGCCGGGTCTCGGGCACGCAGCTGTCAAAAAAGAAAACCAAAACAACATATATTAATTTCGACCTATCTCGCCCAAGGAGCCCTAAGCTCGCCAAAAGGTGCATTCTTGCTGGAAAAAAAGTCGGGGTAAAATCGTTCTTTACCTTCATAAAGACCTCAACCGCGCCTTTAGCAACGTCCAGATACGTCGTACCCAAATAAGTGCGCTGATTCATAGAGGCGGACGTGTCTAACAGGAAAAGTAAAATAGGCATTTTAAATGTAAAGCCGCGGTTGTATGCTTTTCTAAAATAACCGTTACCCACATATGACCTATCGTGCGGCCAAACAGTTCACACATGTGTATATATATTTGTTATAATAAGCCCCCCCTCCAGAAGAGGGCCGCTGCCTCTGCCCTCTCTCTATCTGCCTTTCTAGAGCTCTGTCTCGGCTCGCGCTGTTCAACTTCTGCTCCTAACGGAATGGAACGCCCCGCTCTGTCCGCAGCGACGCCATTGGCTGGGCCCCATTCGACTGACCACGCCCCCCGCCGTATATAAATATATATAACGAGGTCGCAATGGCTCGTGTGTACAGTCCGTCCGCCTACCCACTCCGGCTGCGTGTATGCAAACACATTCAAAAGCAAGAGTTTATGGCGCCTGCAGCCTTAGTTTGCCTGCAACAACTGATGATTGTAGCTGTGCTGGGATTTAGTCCATAGGTCTCTGGCCATCCCCCTCCTCGTTTCCCGCCCCCCTTGCGCGCGCGCACACACACGCATGCACACACATAAACACACACACACACACACTGCCTCTCTCGTTCTCTGACTCTCTCTTCTGCCATTCTTGTGCTGCGTTCAAGGCACCTCGAAAGCTCCGTCCTTCCCACACTGAAGCATCAGCATAACAAGAACACGTGCAGTTGCATACATGCGGTCGTTTGCATGGATATTTGCATGTCTTTGTGTGTTCAGTCGCTGATGCATTGTTCGTCTCTCGTGTATTGTTTGTTCAGTTTTCCATCTGCTGTCCTGCTATCCCCACCCCAACTGGTGGAGGCAGATAGCAGCCCTCTCTGTGCCTGGTTCTGCCTGAGGGTTGTTGTTTTGTTCTTCATGGTAAAGGGGAGGTTTTATGCTCCTCCTCACTGT
>NW_007577994.1:41456-57384 GCF_000690725.1 Stegastes partitus
GGTGGGTGGTATTTGTATTGTTTCCTTTCATCTGTAAAGCACTTTGTCTTACATTTCATTAGTATGAAAAGTGCTATTTAATACAATATAAAGTCTGACTTAGTGATTGATTGAGGCATTGTCACAGCACATGGATTTTGTGCTTCAAAGGCAGATCAAGACAAAATGCATTTTTATGTTAGAAGCAAAAGCTGAAGTAGAAATAATACAGCAGGAGACAGTGGGATAGTAATTCTCGCCTCAGGCCACAAAATCATAAAAAGTGACATCTTTTCAGTTTAGTTTGGCCATGATTTTAATAAATCTGAAAGTTTATCGTGTTACAGAAAAGGGTGTGCTGGATGTGTCCTTTCAACACTGACCGTGAGATCACATATTAAACTGCAAACCTAAATTTATAATAAGGTCACACTTTATATCAGGAGATAGATTTAAAGGTCAGAGGAAAGTCATAGCAGCTAAGTCTAGACACATAACCTGGAGCAAGTTTAAAACAGGTTCTTCATTGGACAGATTTGTCTGCTGTGGTGTAGGCCTCCAAAAGAACTCCTTGTTATTCCACTTTGCATTGCTCTCTGGTAGACACTTCAGGTCCATCAAGTCTCAAAAACAGCCTCAGTTTCAGAGAACTAAACTCTGGCTGGATGTGAATGACTTAAACATGGATTTTTTGTTAGTTTTTTTTTCTTTTTTTTCCTGCTACATACACCTTCTTCTTATCTGCCTGATTATATTCTGATCCCATTCATATGTATACACACAATTACACCTTATTTGTACTTTTTGCACACTAAGCCATTGTACTTTCATAAATTCTCTACAGTGTGCATTTTCCCGAAGTGCAATATCAGTCACATATCTGTCCTATAGTGTTGATTCTTACAACAATAAGCTACAACAGTGTTTCCATACTTGTACATACTATTTTAACAATATTTTTGAATTGATATTTGCATGTTTATCACTGTACCTAACCTCTTAAGACCTGGCGTTGGCATGCGTGGACATCACATTTTGGGTTATATTACCACAGTAGTTAATTTTATAAATTTTTCAAAATTATTTTATTATTTTTATTATTTTATTGTTATTTAATTTGTATTATTTTTTACATTTAAAAAAATAATTTTTATTTTATTTTATTTTTTTCATTGTCTTTGTTATTTTATCACATCAAATAGCAAATTGATGTCATCAAATAGCAAAGAGGAAAAAAATGCATATCAAACAAGAGCTCGGGTTTTAAGAGGTTAAAAAATGTGTTTGTGTGAATGCCCTTGCAGGATTGTTGCTTAATTTCACTGTAGGCTGTATGATGACAATAAAGGAACTACATTCTGTAATTCAACCACAGTCTGAAGTTTTTTTGGGTTTTTTTTCTGTGGAAAGTGACAAATCCCTGTAAACAAAACTTAAAAACAATGCATTTATAACCATATTAAGTGTGTATTTAAGTGCAATTTTGACCTATTTTATACGATTAGCGTGTTAACATGGCTTAATTACATTTAGGAAAAATCAAAGTCTAAGTATTAAGCAGATTTATTGTTGCTTCATAGTTTATACCAAGTTTGAAACCCTCCTGTTTATTCCACTCAGAGTGTTATGGAGTCATCACAAACATGTTGGCTGCTCCGCATGCTGGTGGAACATCTTACGTCCGCACGTACGTCGCCTCTCGCCCTCCGCCGTCCCAGAATGCACCGCGAGGTCTGCAGTGTAATTATTCACAAAGAAAAAAGGCAGAGGAGCAACAACAACAGGGTGGGAGCAGAAGCACTGAACCCGGGTACAGCTCTAACGTTTCACCCGCCCGTATGCTGACAACGAGGTAAAGTCTCACCAACGCGTTTCTGCTGAAATGAAAACAAACGGGCGCCTGGTTTCCTGTAATGACACTGCGTTTGTACAGCGATAAGTGGCTATCAGCTACCAGCTGGGGTTTTGCTAGCCGGCTAACGCTAGCCAGCTGTATTGTACAGAGTTAGCATTCATGCTAAAGATGTGTTATTACTGTGGCAGAACAACCAAATACAACGTAAATACATGGGTTATTTACTAATTTGTATTGTACAAGTCAGCTAATTGTTCGTGTTATTGTGTTAACGACAAACACTTCCATATAAACCTGTTTTCTTGCGTCTGTTTACGTTGTTACCTACGATTGCGGTGCAGTTTAAAGGTAGTTAACAGTCAAGCTACACCGTCTAGGATCGAATACAAAGCCAGGTAGTTAACTTTATCGTGACAATAACGATGGATACCTCACGTAATGAAAAGCTACTTCACTAAAACTTTGTTGCTGAGGCAGTGAGTTTGCAGTAATTTTTTGCGTCCAACGTTGCTCGGAGAACAATAAGTGTTGCGACACCAACGAGTTTCGCTCCTCGAGCTCTTCGTAACCATGTAAACACACGGGGACACGTGACCAGCCACATGGCGTTTCTGTTTCGTCGAGTTGGACTTCTTTAAACTTAAGCAAGTTTCTTAAATTAAACAGTTTTGAATTTCTCTTCTGTAAATTTTGCTCGTTTGGATATAAAAAAAACGTTCCAATAGATATTCTTTAACGTTTTACCTGTTGTAATCATGCATGTATACTAAGTTGTGGTACATACAGGAGTATGGGTCCATAAATACAAAGAAAGTCTAAAACTGAAACGCCATTGAGGTGTTGTGGAAACGATCTCGACACTGCTGTTTTTCTATAATCACTTTTAACTGCAACATATGATTGATTAATCAGTGAGTTGTTAACTAGTTATACTAATATACTAGTTATACTCATTTGGTGCTCGATTAATAGGTTAGAAGTAGAGATGAGCCTGACTGTTTTTGTTTTTGTTGTTGTTTTTTAATCAATTAATGGTAATCAAGTAGACCAATAATTGATATTTGGTATATTAGCAGTAAAAATTGGAATCTTAAAGCCAAAATGAACACAAACTACAACACATAACCTTGTTGAAATGTCTTGGGGGGAAAAAAAGTTTTCTTTCAGTATTTTTAGAATCAGAAATACTTTATTAATGGCCAAGGAGAAATTGCTTGTGTTACATGTGCTCGTTTGAAGTCTAGAAATATAAACAGTATAAAAAATATACAGATAAACATAAGTATAAAGTATGTCCTAAACAATATGAACATGAGTAGAAAAAGTAGAGACATAAAATGTAAAATGTGAATTTCCTATCTAAGTATTCAGTGTAATAAATAGTGTGTTATTGCACAGAGGTATTAATAGGCTGTTACCAATGACGTGTAACCAGTCAGATAGTGGTGTGGGAGGAACGTTGTCCACAGATTGGTGATTACAGATAGAGGCGTACAGCATTTTTTAATTTATTAATTTGATCAAAAATCAATTTTTTTTTTTTTTAAAGAACAGCAAAACTCATTAAAAAATACTGAATACTGGATAAAATAATCAGCCAGGTCGGTAATTGGTCAATCCCTAGTTTGAATGGCTTTAAAAAAAAAAAAAAATTAGTCCAAATTTAGTGATTCCAGCTTCTTAAATTTGAATATTTTCTGGTTTCTTTTAACCTCTATAAAAGTGAACGATATATTTTTGAGTTGTGGACAAAACTATATTTTTTTTTTAAGTTTTTTTTTTTTGGCCTCTTTGCCTTTGTTACATAGGACAGTTGAAAGAGAGACAGGAAAGTGGGGGAGGAGAATGGGGGAAGGGGTTGCAGCAAAGGGCCATGAGCAGGATTCGAATCCATGGCCTCTGTTTCAGAGACAATAGCCCCTGTAGATGGGTCACCAGCTCAACCAGGTGAGCTAAAGCAGCAGCCCAAAACAGTATATTTTAAAGATGTACTGTTGACCATTTTCTAAACTTTTGTAGATTAAGCAATTAATTGATTAGTCAAAACGCTAATCAACAGATTTTTTTTTATAAATAGACATAATTGTTAGTTGCTGTCCTGATAGCAATATTGGTATTGTCTTGAAGAAACTGATCCAATTGTTAGTTTGGATGATTATCAAATCAAATATTTAGCATTTTTCAGATTATCAGCATATTTTTCTCTTTTTTAACAGATTTCTGCTAAAGTAAATTTAAATTAAAAAGTGTTACTTTGGTTCTGTCTGTAGTTATTACTTTGGTATTGAGCAGCGTCCCACCCGCATCATTATCTGATTATCTACATGTCATGTCTATACTAGAGGACATAAAACATAAAAACAAAGGCATTTCAACAAGGTTTTGTGTGGGAGTTTTTACTTTTACTGCAAATATCGGTTGTGAGAGTTAACTGTTAATCCTGAAAAAAACGCATCAGTCAACCCCTCATCAGTTCGGTTTTAGTCTAAACTCTGGCAGTGCATCTTACAAGCTTTATTAGTTACTACAAACTACAATAAATGACATAAAAATGCAGTGTCTCTTCATAAAGTGCAGAGGAATAAAATGTTGAAGTGTGAATACACTGTAAGTTGGTGCCTCCTGCGTAAATGTTTATGGTTTTTCATTACCTGCATCTCTCCACAGTATCACATCATGGCCCTAAGGAGCTGAGAGCGGGAAGTGCCATTTCCATCTGAAGGGAGTTTACACAGCTTGATAGTCGCTAGAGAAGAGTGGGGGGCCCAGGCAGACCGTGGACGGGGAAGGGGCTGAGCTCAGCTGGAGCCAATGCAGCAGCAGCATCGACAGCCTGAGCTGGTGGAAGGAAGCCTTCCAGTGTTCGTGTTCCCCACTGAGCTCGTCTTCTACGCAGATGAGCAGTCGTCTCACAAGCAGGTGCTCACCCTCTACAATCCCTATGAGTTCGCCCTCAAGTTTAAAGGTCAGTGAGCAGAGAAAAAATCTATTTCTGATCCCATATAAACTTAAATCACTGCATTCCAGATCATCAAGATAATCTGTTTTCTTCTTTCTCAGTGCTGTGCACGGCGCCAAACAAATACACTGTGGTGGACGCCACCGGAGCTGTCAAGCCACAGTGTTGTGTTGACATGTGAGTTTACTTTGTGTGTAAGGCCGTTGGTTTTGGTCAGTTCCTGCCTGTGTAATCACTGTTTATTGCCTACCTTTGTAAATCTTAACTTGTGGGTTTGTTTGGCAGTTTTGATTATATGTTGTGAGCGAGATGGTTGTTTGCAGCGAACTCTCCCACGTGGTTAACCAAAGAGTCTGTCTCCCTCTCTGTGTCCACACAGAGTAATCAGACACAGAGATGTGCGGGCATGCCATTATGGGGTGTACGACAAGTTCCGGCTGCAGGTGTCGGAACAGAGTCAGCGGAAAGCTCTGGGACGCAAAGAGGTGACGGCGACGCTCCGTCCTTCGGCCTCGCAGGAGCCGCCGAGCCCCCGACCCCAAGATGAGGAACGCAGAATCAAAGAGCAGTTTGCAGACAGCGAGTTCTTTGAGCAGACTGCGTTTCAGACAGGTAGGATGAAGCGCTGTTGTGTGATTTTACCACTAGGTGGAGCCAAATGATCATAAAAGTCAACCTGTTCCCATCTAGTGGGACTTTATAATTACATTATTGAATGCTAACTGTTACTTGTCTCATTTGGTATAAAAATAAATTCTAGGCTCACATAGTGAAATAATATGGAGGTTATATCCACCCTCTGATACTTGACCTTGTCTCAGTGTCGGTCGGTGTCTCTGTATCTAGTTTTGCTGATATTTTTCTTAGATTATCGTACATATATTAATATTGTTGTTGTCTGTACGGTGCACTGATCCACAGAGGATAAACACTGGCTTGATTTATTTCTGGTTGTAATGAAAGTACTGTTTGTGGCGGATGTGTTTTGGCCAAATAGGTGAAAGCTGCAGAATTACAGCTGTTTGAATGTAAGGGGACTTGTTGAACCTAAATGAAGTGGAATATAGTTGTAGTGCCTGAGAAGTTTAACATCATTAAAATAAGGTGAAGAGGCAATAGATCAACATGAACCTTCTATTTACACTGTCATGTAGATTAAATGCATGATGCATAAGGTTTGCCCCACTGGCTGCCATTTTCATTTATCATTTAAAGCATAAGCCTCATTGTACGCAGGTTGCAGTTAACTTTATTTTATGCGTATGCTCTTGCTACATCTACTAATATACCAAACGACCAAAATGTTATTTTGCAGCATACATTTTTTATTCTTAATTGTGCCCAGGTGTCGTTAAGTGTTGGGGTGTTCAGCTGCAACATTTTTTAAAGGGCCCGTATTATGCACATTTCCAGGTTTATAAATGTATTTTTGGGGTCTACGAGAATATGTTAAGATGCCTTCATGTTAAAAAAAACAATAACAACACAATATTTTTTCTAATGCTGTACACTGCTGCAGCACCTCTTCTCACACTCTGTTTGAAATGCTCCGTTTTAGCTCCTGTCTCTTTAAGGCACTCCTCCCGAAAAACTCAGTCCGTTCTGATTGGTCGACTGACCCGACGGAAGCAAGGTAACAGTAGTTACGTGCTTTAAACCCAGAACTGAGCGTAGGCAGAGAGTCGTAGCTCTAGCAGAAGCGTTTCTAGTGAGGACCTGCAAGGAAGCAGCTCATTCTTTGTCTGAGGGCGTGCCAAAGTAGTAGCTAAGCCGGCGTTATGTAAATGTGTTACATGGTGATGTAAATAAGCAGCAAAACAAAAGCCTGGATTTCAAACAAAGCATGTCAGGCAGGTAAGGAGCAGTGAGAAACCCTTTTACATGCATAGAAAAGCAGCTGTGAAACCCTTTCAGCATAATATGGGCTCTTTAAACTATGCTCCCTCTGATTCAGATGCAAGCAAATGAAGAAGTCAGCCTTTTGAGTTGCTAAATCACTAGTTTACATTCTGAGTGAAACGTCTGATTGCAGCGTTTGCATGTGTGTTTGTGATTAGCAGAGAGCCGTCCAGTCGCCGGAGGACCCAGTCTGCTGACAGTGCTGCTTGGGCTGGTGTGTATGGCCGCCCTGATGCTCCCGACGCTGGGGGAGCAAGAATCTACTGTGCCTGTCTACCTCCACTTAAGTGTTAACAAGAAACTTGTAGCTGCTTATGTTCTTGGTAAGAAAAAAATCATCATAACCACACAAACCCATGCTGTTGGCTACAACACAATGAGGTTGTCACTTTTCTTGAAAGTGCGGCAGCTTATATCCAGTGGCTTTGTGTTGTGTTTCCCTATGCTTTAGGTCTTCTTACAATGGTCATCCTACGCACATGAAGTGCTGCGAGCCGCGAGGAAGAGGCGGAGGAAAAGTCGTCTTTAAGACGAAGAGAACATTCTCACATCGGAGGCACTACTACGCTTCAGTGGGTAGAGCTGACAGCAGGGGGTCGGGGTTCCGATTCGATTACCTCATCCTCTGAAAAAATTCACTTTAGCATTCTTGTTTTCAAATCCACACCTTTGTGTTCATACATACACAATACTGAACTGATGCAAACAGGGGGAGCTGTGTGATGGAGCTGTCTGTGAAAAAAAACAAAAAAAAACATGAGGCCGCTGAGTGTTGTTCAGCCTCTGTTTGTATTTCTATTGCCATTATGTGACAGAATTATGGTTAACTTGAGTGTAAAGGAATCTACATGCAAACATGATACATGTATATATAAAGCCATTAAAATTTTGTTATGGTATTCACCTGTAACCGTCATTATATCAATGTTTTTTGAAGCATTTTTAGCGTAGACTGAGGACTAAATGCAGTTATTTGCATGTTTTTTTTGCAGATACTTTTATCTGAATTGGCTTTTATTTTTTCAGCAGCAAGATACTTCTACATGTCACCAAAGGAAACGTCTTCTTTTGAAGAAAATGGTTCGCTTGCCATACTATATCAATGCTCCATCAAATGTTTAATAAAGTCTCAGTACAGCTGTATTGTATAATGTTTCTAGATAGATTCTGGGTATTTTAGTTTTTTTTTTTACACTTTACAAGCTGGGTCAGGAGGGTGTAGAGCATAAAACACGACAGTAAGGCCTCTGTTAGCTCCGCAGTGATGGTTACTGAAAATATTCCAGCCGTCTCCCTGAGGGGCCTTGACGTTATCAGATCTGACAACGAAACACAACATGATTTGTAACTGCTTGCATAGCTGTTGGTTCCAGAGCTGTAAATAAGGTTTGGGAGTGACACTATTCTGCTGTGGGCGTCAGTGCACAGTTAACATCAGTTTTAGTGCTCTTAAGAAAAAAACAAACAACTCAGCGCTGCACAGACGTAATAATGAAATAATTTATTTAATCCTGATGTCCGCTACGATGGCAACCACTGAAGACACAAGCATGGACGAGGTGTTGGCCAGCTTGGCAGATTGCAGCCTTTCCATTACAGACACAGTTATAGCATTATATCATTTGCTAAATTCTTACCCTGAACACTTCAGATGATGACTGAGGGAAAAAAAAATATAAGAATTTTTTGGGGAAAAAAATAATAAAATCTTGACAGCAGGGCAAGTCGACTGCTTTTTCCCCCATTTTCTTCGTATAAAAAGGAAAAAAAGACATTCAGTAAATTAACTGCAACCACACCTTTCTTTAAATTAGAGGACACACTTCCATAACATGATTTACAATCGCTTCCTTCTTGAACAAATACACTGTTTACGGAGCCGTAAAGGGGTTCAGAAGTTACACAGGGTGGAAGATGGACACTGGGGTCATGACAACAGGAAGCAAATTTTGGTGCAAATATCACAGTGCAGGCGTAACCTCAACATATTGTACTCTTTGGGGGGTGTTTGTTTTTAAGAGAAAGTCAAGTTTTACTTACTTAAGACTTACACAGGCTGAAACACTACAGGACTAGGCATCCTGAGCAAAAAGGATTTTAATAAACCACAGCAGAAACAGCAGTCTCTTTACTCACAATGCGATGGTGCCTTTTAGTTTTTGTTGCTGAACGTTCCAGCAGTCAGTTGATTTGGTGTGAATGACAACACAAAAGGTTTACTGGGGATAGAAACCTATCACCATCCAATTTTATAATAAACTTTTTCTCCATAAATAAGAAAACTTTGCCAGAAGAAGAAGAAAAAAAAAAAGGTAATCTTTTTTTTTCTATACTTTTTCATATCTACAAAAATCATCCTGACGAGAACACAGGATTACAGAGGAACCTTTAGTGTTGAAAGACTACCAGGAATGACCATCTCATTTCGTTTTAAGATTTACTGCTCGCTGCGTGAATCGTCCGAGCAATTAAAACTGCAGCAAGTCAAACAGCCAAACTGGAGAGAGGAAAAAAAAAACACCACAGTTCACAGCCTATATCATAAAAATATTCAGAATATCTGCTCAAAACATAACTTCTCTTACAGTATAACAGGAAATCTCCATAGTTGTACCCCAGAAGTAATTTATGTTCCTTTACAAAGAAAGCTGTTGAAGACCTGTGCCTACATTCACCTCACAGCCAAAACTTAAAACTATGTATGACATCTGACAAGGTTAATATGTACATAATTACAAACAAAGCAGGAAAAACAATAAGTTAAATCTTTTCTTACAAAATCTGCAGACTGTGTACATACAAAGGCCTGTGGACAGAAGTTTTCCAGCACAAAAACAGGGAAATGTACACATCCATTATTCTTTTTTTTTTGTTTGTTTTTTTAAATGTGTCCAGTGCTCGATGTCCCTCTCTGCTGAGGGGGAACTGGTAGGACAGATTTGCAGGATAGCCACTTATAAACAAAATATCACTACGAAGCCAAGCACCATCCAAGATCCTCGTATAGCAGCTGGTGCTCACAGTGTCTTCAGTCATTCCCAGTTTGACTAGGCTTACTTCTTTACACACAAACTCGTCCATGGCTTTCGTTTCCGTATTTCAAAACTATGTAGACCCTCCGTTGCCATGAAAATAGCCGTTCAGAAGCAAACTCCACTTAGAACTACGTTTTGGTGAAGGAAAGGGTCGAAGAAGGTTCCCAAGAGAGAGAGGCTTTGTTCATCCCTCTGTAAAAATGTTTTAGTGTCTCTAGCCGTCCCCCGCGCTCATTTTGGGGACAAATCCTGGAGGGAAGCAAAGGGCGAGTTGCTGGACGAGGAGGGCGACACTCCCTCCATTTTGCCCGGAGAGTCGGTGGAGGAGCCGACGCTGCTGAGGCTGCCGTCCAGTAGATCCGGAGAGTGACTGAAAAGAGGAGGAAAGGTTTGTTCAGTAAGTGGGAAAATCTCACACTTTCTCCCCACTGAAGTTACAACACTTCACTCAATTTAAAGCACTGCTGACTTGACCTCTTTCTGTTAATCTGACGGGATCTGAACTTGTTGGCTTTGTCTCTTTTTTTGTACAAGTCATGAGGGCAATCTCACAAGGTTGGACTTTTATGTATCACTTCTAACAGGGCACAACTCTGAACTGAAGCCGCATGAATAAATAGTCACGCACATCCTGCAAACAACACGGCCCTGCAGATAAAAGAAGAGTCACCAGGTTGAGCTGTATTGTCGATGTGGTATTGTTGCGCCTCCTTTCAAATCTGTAGAAGTACTGTGCATCCTGGTGTTTAACGCAGAGACATGCATTTCATTATGAATGTATGGAAACTTCATAAGAGGCTGATCAGTTTCTACCGTCCATTTTACAGAATATGTGCATGGAGGTGCCACTAAAACAGGACTAATAACACACAAAGAGAAAAAGAGGAGCGAGTTGAGTGAAGATATTTTGCACAGGACCTATAAACCACTACAGCGTTCTCTGTATGTTACACAGCTAGCATGTGTTAAAGTAGCCAAACGAGATTCTAAACGAATTACACATTTACACGATGTGACTGTCCACGTAGGTAAACAGCTAAACAGCCTGTTAGCTAATTCACTTTTCTAACTTCCTGGCACACAGTCTGGTTTCTTCATAATCTACAGCAAAAGATAACATTTTCAACATACTGAAGGCATGTTTGTTCTAAACACTGACCGAAGACGTAGGCAAAGAGGAAATAAAACAATTCTCACAATTTTCAGTCTTCATTCTGGATCTCGAGTTCCTCACAAACCTTGTAAAGCTGCTGATTGCTTTTATTGCCGAACCCACCTTGAGTAACTGAATCAGTTTTGATTTGGCTTAAAATCTAATTAAGCTAATCAAGCTTTGCTTTTTTAAAATCTACAGTGTGGTTGCTCGCCAACTCAGCATTCACAGGAGTATCATTATCTAAACTGTGTGATACACGACGTGTTGTTGTGAAAGTTTCTTACCAGGAACTGAGATCTGACAGGTTGGAGGCATCCGAGGACAGCATGGTGGTGGTGCCCTGGAAGAGCCTCTTGGGTTGGCTCTCCGTCTCCATCTCACCTGCCGAGTGAAAGGAGTCAGCATTTAGAAAACTTTCTAAAGACCAAATTTCTGCAACTAATCTGCAGGTTTTAAAGTATAAAGGCGGTGATGTTTGCAGACCCGTCTATTTGAAATGATTTATCTATTGAAATATTTAGAGATCACAGAAAGTAAAGTAGAAAGTCTGAGCATGCTGCCTTCAGTTTTCAACAGATCGGTTCCAATCATAAAGACACATGGACATCTTACCTTTGCGTTTTATTGGGCCAAGTATGCTGGCTCTGATGCAGTTGATTGGGCTTTGACTCCGTCGGCTGAAGAACACAGAAAGCACACATTGTCAAGGCGTTTTATTTTGAAATACAGCAACAGCCAGTGGTCGTGAGCTACAGCTAAACCTGAAGAAACTGTCATTTTTACATTTGTTAAGATGCTATATTTACCTGTAACTATCTGAAATAGCTAATGCAATAAAATATTCGGCTTCACAAAAACTAATTTATCTGCAATTAATATTGGCAAAAAAAATAAATAATGTAAACTGAAACAACTACACGGGTTATTTTTGTAAAAGAGCATTAAAAACTGTAGATTAGATCTGTAGATTTTTAACTGTTGTTCATACTCAAAGACCCGGTGCTCACCTGAAGCGCCGTGTTGGGCTGGGGATTGGGCTGGGCGTCAGACCATTGCTGCTCACAAGAATTTGTAGTGAAGGAGAGAAGCACTGCTGCTTGAAAGAAGGAAAATAAAGACAACAGAAAACATGGTTATAAAGTAAAATAGTAATGATCAGCAGCAAGAAATAATTAGCATTAATCATTTAACTGATACAAGACAAAGGCATCCCCTGCCTTCGCCCTGAGTCGGCTGGGGTAGGCTCCAGCCCCTCGCGACCCTAGTGAGGATTAAGCGATGTATAGATAATGGATGGATGGATGGAAGGCAAAACTTTGACTACTGTTCCTGTTATGCTAACAAAGTCGTCTTCGTAGAGTCAATCAGGGCGGCACCGATTGCACCTTTTGTCAGACTAAGTGCCAGTACTTACATTTGGGTTCTCAGCTGCTGATACTGAGTAACGACGAGCATTTAAAGACACAACAGCTCTAACAATGAGGTGCTATAACATCCAACACGCCTACTATGGCTCGGCTACCCTGTGAACCCTGAAACTGCTTTGCTCACACAAAGTAGTTTCACAGAGCAACTCTAGTGAAAGTGAAGAGCAAAATCCTTATCAACGCACTGCAGCGTCACAGTGATCAGAGACACTGGGCTGAAACTGCTGCTCCAATGATCAGTTTCAAGTGATACAGCTGAGGTGGTACAGAATGTGTGAAATGGGGACGACTGGCAATCTTGTTTGTAGGCTCGAGTCCACTGAGAAGATAACAAAACCCTGAATTATCTACAACTCATAACAGCTGGTTCTTAAGAGGAACACACCACATCAGATCTATTTTTACAGATGGTGACTCTTCGTCTTGCTGCTGCAGTGTTAGTTACGAAATGGTTGGAGGGCTTTTCCTGCACAGAGGACTTTTTGAATGTTGGTGCCGTTACTCTTTCAGATGAGGTAACACAGACCAGTTGGCTTTTCTGTAAATGTGTGGTTGTATCGTAGTAATTTTATGAATATGAGAAGAGTATCAGACTGATACCAGACACTGAAACGGTGCCTCCCTACGATTAATGTTGAAACTAATCCTGCATTTACAGCTGGCAGCGTATTTATCAATGGTTTGAATGACTTTACTTCCCAAATTTGCAGCATATTAGGAATGTAAAGATTAATTCTATTTAAAAAAGGACAAAAAGATTCATTTTAAAGCTGCAAACTGAAAGAAACTAAGTTGTTCAAAAAGCTAAAAAATAAATGTCTTGCCTTTGTAGGCTGCAAAAAAAATACTTCCAGTAATAATCTAGTTTAGAGAAAGCCACCAGTAAGGTTACAGTGAGGTTATATAGGGTGCATCTGACCACAGTGAGGTCCGACGTACCTTTTTTCCGATTCCTCTCGTGGGGGACGGGGCAGGCGACACAGGCACAAAGTCGATCCGCTTTGGAGACGAAGATGCAGACTTCTCCAGATCATTGTCACTCTACGAACACAGCATGAACAGAACACACTGAAAGTCATTTTCATGGTACAGTAATGGTAATGAAGCAGGACAAATCATCAAAACGCAGCAAATGTGGGAGTATTATACTACCAACTCAGCCTGACCTTGAAGGACTGGCGGCCCTGTTAACTCCCATTTGTTAATCTAGCATGTTTGTGCTTGTCCACTCTATAGAAAGAGAGAGGCCAAGAGAGGCCCAGGGCCAAAACATGCAATGGGAAGGTAACGACTTCCAAGGATGCAGAACAATAGAACACAACAACAGCGGTGATGGGGGTAGGACAGACAGTAGTGGGGAGTGGTTCTTACCAGACTGAGGCTTTCTTCCCAAGACTGGCTCATTTGCATAGCAGCTTGAACTTCCCTGTGAGTGCAAAAAACACAAAACCAAGGATGAGTTTCGGTCAGTTTCACCTACAATCAAGCAACGATTCAATCAAATCTCTTCATCCACCGGCTGTATGTATACTCACCGCTCATGAGCAGTTTCTCTGTTCATCACACCGACACCCTCCTCCTGCAAGACCACACAATAAAATCGATGGTTAGAAAGTAATATTGGCTACGACCTCGTTTTCCAGCTTTTCTGAATTCCATACATTGTGTAAGACACCAGTGAACTTCAACCAGCAGAGCAATCATTTCCTCTGTAGGAGTCTGATACTACCAATTGATCAACTCTGTAAGATCGATGGCCCTGTGAACTCCAAAGCATGTCGCTCTTGCATGTTTTTTAAAGACACCGTCACTCCCTATGGCTTGAGAGGGAAACAGTGGTCTGACATGCTCACTTTCAGGGTTAAACATTTCTAAACAGCGGCTCCGTTTCTTACCTGTTTTATCTGATGAAGTCTGGTGCTGGGGACGCGAATAGGCGATGAAGGGACCTGTAAAGGAGAATGAGCGTGGAGATGATTAAAATCAATGAATTCAGAGTTCAAAATAACTGAGTTGATGTGGTTAATAGAGCACTGTACCATGGTGGGCCTGTTGACAACCGTAGTGCTGTTCCTCCGATTACGCAGAACCTCTCTGTGGAACACCTGAGAGTGATCACTGCAAAAGAGAAAGCACAGTTTTTAGATTATGCATCTTTAATCCAGGACACAAAGTAGTTACTTCAATATCTGCATAAAAACAACAACAACAGTCAATGATTTCTGATTTTGCAGTAAATTATTGTAACTCTTGTTGAACCTTAAGCCATTTATCATGGGTGCACTGTTGGATCTTCTCAGCTGTCCATCGGTCTGAACTAAGGAGGATGGGATTTCCAGATCCAGCTCCATCTTTTCTTGTGGCATGACTCCTGAGTTGTTCATTTTTGTTTTTGATAGATAATGCAGCCTGTCCCTAAATCATTAACTTAAAATGGCCACCCAGCTCAGTAAGGTTACATTATTGATCCCCAAACTTTGTTAGCCTTACATGTTGGGAGGAAAATATTACCAAATCACGCAACACAACAGCTAACACAATATAGAAAACAGTAATCTGCAAGGCCCTGTCGTCAGCTTAAGCAAAATACCACTGCATGTTCACCACAACAATGCTAAATCTACAATTCTTCATATATAAAGGAGCCCAAACTGCCCTGCCCGCTAACGCTGACTGTAACGTTGTTAGCATTCACCAACTTTCCCGGAGGATGGTTAGCATGCCATGGCTACATACCGCACAATGCCCAGTAACAGCTAGCCACTGAGCCGTTAGTCTGCTGGAGCAAAGCAGCAGAGGGTGACGACTTGGAGCGCAGCAAAACTACCACAGCATGTTAGCGCCTTAAATGAGCTACTGTTAGCCAAGCTAGCCCGCTGGTTACTTTCTGTACAAAACCAATGTCCGCCTCCAGTCCAACGTAGGCGACGTTAAAAACGGCGACGTTGCTTTTTTTAAGTAAGTCTCATAACGCGAGTTTACCTGCTAGCTAACGCAAGCTAGTATTGTGCTCAACGCTAGCTAGTTGGTCCAGTCACAACCAACGCTACCTAGCCTCGGGAGCTAACCAGCTAAGTTAGCATCAACGCCAGTAGCCACTATGCCATGTCCAGAGAGAGAGGCCGGGTCATCATTCCATCTCAAGTCCGTGTGTCTGAAAGCAACCGCGGCTCACAGAAGTAAGTAAGTAAACCGGCTCTGCTGCAAATATCCCCCACCGACTCTACAGACTCTCCTGCTGGGCGCCGCCAAAGAATGAAACAGATCCCAGATGATCACACAGGAGCTAGCTGCTAGCACCAAAACTTCACGCCCCTTTTTTTAGCGTTCAGCGGAGCCGTCCAATGAAAAGGCTCCGTTCACCGGCGTGCTCAGGCGGAAAGAGGCGAGCCGCATCCTCCGGTTCCTGGGTTTAACCGCGCTACCTGCAAAGTTAGTCAACAGCAGAGACACTTCATGTAAAGGCTGTGATCAAACTTCCTCTCTGTGTTTTTGGATTTGTGGTTCATGTTTAGAGCTTTCAGGGGGATCAAATTTGTGAAACTTTTCTCAAAATGGGGAAAATGTTTTGTGTGGTTTCACTGATCACAGCAACAACTTCACTGTAATCCTGGTAAA
>NW_007577994.1:57444-64670 GCF_000690725.1 Stegastes partitus
GCAAATAATTGACTTTAATTTATGAAAAAAGGATTTCATTTACCCAGTATTAAACTAATATCAAACTGTGAATCCCTACAACTGATGCCAAAGTAGAGCAGGCAAACCAAACTGGCAGGATTTGAATTATTTTACTTCCAAAATGCAGCAGAAAAGGAATGAATCAGACGCAGAAGACGAGTCGAAAACAGTATCATCATGGAGTCGCAGCAAAATCAAAGAAACCAAAGTTGCTCAAAAAGCTAAAATAAAGATCACTGCTTGCTGCAGGCTGCGCTGCACGCTCCCATTCATTATTTGTATTAAGTTATTTTGAAAATTAGGATTAAGCAAGCAATCAAAATGCTTCAGTGGTCCTGACAGAAAACACATTAAGTGTTTGAAATATTTGGTTCCTTGTCAAACTCAACTCATGTAATTTTAGTTTTAATATTTTTGGGTTTTGCCTGGCCCATAGACATATTTGCCCACAAGAGGCCTCATGCAGACAACTTGGATGGACTGTTGTTGCAGATTTACGGTTTGCATTTACAGCAGCCCTTCACTCCTGATCACAATGGCTGCAGCTGTTAACTACGATGATGCCAGTTTCAATCATCTTAAATGTGTGATTTGTTTTTAGTAAAGACAACAGCATCTGGATGTTAGTTGTACAGGCTCAGGAGTAAGCAGAGATTAGCTAGTTAGGGTAAGACTGGGGTCATGTTAAGCATCAGAAAACACGACTGGTTAAGTTCAGTTTCAGGGAAGCGTGTCAACGAAGAAGCAGACGTTGCTTCCTCTATAATCTACTAAGTGTTCAGTGTAATAAGCAGCCAGTACAATAAAAAAAAAAAAAAAGAGAGCATTTATCAGCACCTGACCAGTAAATGTTTCAGTGTTTTCATTAAAAACACATTTTTATGAAGAACTAATAGATTTTTAAAAAAAACTGATTTTCAAGTTTTCTTGGGTTTCAGATCAGATCAGGTCAAACATGCAGGATTTTCATGACGATTAAAGATCAAACTTATTTAAAAACAGATTATTAGATATTTGGAAAAGAATCACTTCTGTGAGAACACAAACCAAACGACTAAATAAATTTTCTGAAGGCAAGTTATTTATCTTCTCTCCATCAAAGCTTCCCTGCATTTTAACCACAACTTGGACAAAACTTATTTAAATGCTCCAAGTACTTGGCGTTACATTGAAGACAAAACTTAACAGCAACATTCACTCGTCACAGGAGGAGTTGAGAACATTTAATGGCTGGTATTGCAATGTTCAGGATTACAGAATGACTGGATGTGCACGCTTCATTTGGTTAAAATAAAAAAAAAAATTTTAAAAGGGGGGGGGGTGAGGAAATAGTTAAATTAAATTAGATTCATTGTTAGGTGGTAGATACAGATTCAGCACACATGATTGATTAACTTTCAACTCAGTTGAAGCATCAACTGAACACTGAGACATCTGTAAACGATCACGTTTTCAGCATTAGAAGGATTCAGTGTCTTTTACAAAGAGAGCGGATGAATCGAACGCTTTGTTTGGACACAGACTCCATCAAGGCTCCTAAATAAGAGGATATTTCATCTTCAGGATATCAATGTGTGTTTATTAGGGACAGCAGCCAACACTCATGTTACTTTGTTTTTTTTGTACACAGTGTATCTGAAGAAAACCTCATCACACAGCACGGTCCCGTAGAAAAGTTTTGTCCCAAAATATACATACAGACTTAAAAGAAAATGCAACATCCTCTTTAAGAGTGCCCATAAAACAGCCACTGATAGTCCCAGGTAAGATAAGAAGGACATCAACAAAAATATTTCATAAAAGTTTGGGAATCTTATCAGCTCGCAGCATTGCTCTGAATAAATTATTCCACTGCTAAAAAAAATCAAAGAAAAAAAATTTAAAATGAACCAGCGAGGGAGAATAAAAGCATTAAACTAAGTGCAGGTGAAGCCGGGCTCCATGCTGTTTAACCCAGACTCTGTCGTCTCTAAGGCAGTCCATAATTAAAAAGGTGAATCCAACATGTGTGGTGACTAAAACACAAAAGCAGGATTATCACTTTATCAGTGTATCCTCAGGGACCCTGAGCAGCCTGAGAATGTTTCCTTATGACACAAAGTGAAGTGATCAAATATAAAATGAACAGCAAAAGGAAATGATAGATCCATACATTAAAAACTGTTACGAGGTGCTCTTCATGCCTTGTACTTCTCCTTCCCCGTTTCACTAATGACGCAGATGTGCTGAAACAGAAACGCACCAATCAGCATCGCACCTCATTATTGATTTACATGATTAGTTTAAAAGGATTTTGCACTGCTTGGACCTAACGTTAACACACAGATACATACTGTTTGCAGAAAACCACAAACGATGCTTTACACTTTATCGATCTCAAATACTTACATTTAGATCTCTAAAGTACTCGTTGTAGTCTAGTGCGTATCCAACCACAAACTTGTCAGGGACCTCAAATCCAACAACTGAAAAAAGATAAAGACAAAAAAACATGAATAAATTAGTCTCCTTTTTTTTGACTTTGGCATTAAAGTATCCACAGCTTCATTCAAAATCACATAATTTTGCAGCTACAATTAGTGACTATATTCTACAAACTAAACTTAAAAGTCTGTTAAAGATTTTGTTTTGTTAGACTCACAGTCCGGTCGGTAGCCAACACTCCTCGGTGTCCTCTTCACCAGCAAACTGAGGGGAAAAACCAAGATGATCATCAAAAGATTTTATTAATATTATTTAATGTAGTTTGTACATACATACAATCGCATTGGCCAGCAAACCGTGACAGTACTTAGTATATGACAGGCAGGCGTGAAGGGACTGACTTACCTTGCTACTTTAACCATTTTGGGATTGTACTGTTTGAGCAGCTGCAGTAATGTCTTCATTGTCTTCCCTGTGTCGATAATGTCCTTGAAACACAACACGAGGGAAACTCACGTTAGCGGTCTGGGACATAAAAGCTGCTTAATTGAAAATAGAAGGAAAGAAATCACTACGTACCTCCACGATCAAGACATTCTGTGTAGAGGGAAAAAAAAGAAAAGAACAAATAATTAATTAAACATATGCAGTTGGACATGTGAAATGACATGGTGCTGGCTCCTTCGTTAACTGACTGCATCAGTGAAAAGGTCTTTGTAAGGAAGAGTGAGCCATAATGACAAAGAGACTTGCAGGGAGTAAAACATGGGAGGCATTTCTTTAAAAATACACAAACTGGTGGCTGAGAGAGAAACTGTTTGTTTGTCATACAGATGATCACATGACTACACAAGCCAAAAAATGACCTAGGAATTATGTCCAAATCCTTTAATGGAAGAAAAGGTTTATAAAATGTATTACATAATGCTAAACATATAAAAGTCTTAAAAAAAGGACTTGGTGGATTTCTCTCAGGTCATTTAAAATATCTACTGTGATCAGGTTCACTTTGTCTGCTCTGATTTGAGGTATAAGGTTTTCTTTTTTTGTCAGACGATGATTTTTAGATAGGAGCTGTTTTTACCTTTGACGTGTTTCAACTGTCACTTCAGTCTTCCTCAGAAACGTCATCTGACGTCTGTCGTGACATGTCTTTATCAGCTGGTGGTTTTCTGGAGGCGTGATCCGCCTCCTTGATCCAGCGTTTAAAGCGTTTTTTTTATTTTATTTAAAAGCTGGATCAAGGAGGCCACAGAAATCAGGAGGCGACCCAAAGACACCATGAACCGTGATGAGGGGGCATTCATGCTGTCCCACACATGGGACGCTCTCCTGCAGAGACCACCGGGCGGCAGGAGGCGTAGCCCGTCGGGCAAATCTGACAGATTGCCAGGCGGGTCACGCCTCCAGGAAACCACCAGCTGATAAAGACATGTCACCGCAGACGTCGTTTCTGAGGAAGACTGAAGTGACAGTCGAAACACGTCAAAGGTGAAAACAGCTCTTACCTAAGAAATACTCATTGTCTGACAAAAAAGGAAACCTTATATTTAAAATATCTGTTCATGTTGAAAATAGTGCTGAGCTAAGCACTGGATAGAAAACAAGTGCAGTAAAATGAACTTCAGTTCATTTAGCTTTAAATTGAAAGTATTATTATTAATATTATAATACGTTGAGCTGGGTGTGTTTTAGCCCTAATCCTGCCGTCCTCCTCACCTTGCCCGTCAGAGTGGACAGGTCGTCTCCACCGATCACTTTGATCTCACCAGTCGATTGGTCGTTCTGTGAGGACAAGAAAAAGAAAAGAATGAAGTTAACTGGCAGATTTCACTTTATATATTGTAGTGGCATGGAGAGAAAATCAATAAACAAAAGTAGCCAAAACATGGTGGTCTTAAAGCAAATTATAAATGCATATTACATCATATACTATGCGCCTTGTTTTCACAAAAAATTGTTGAGACCTAGAACATGTAGTAAATGTATTTTGTTTTTTCCTGCAGCATTCATAAATGCTGTCTTGTGGTTTCTAGCTTCATAGATGTGTGCACTCACACATAAACATCTTAAATTTTAAAACTGTAGCCAGCATGCAGAACTGCCTCGTGTGTCTCTTAAGATGTGTTCCCCAATTAAGTGTTACAAAAAGAGGGCGCAGCCAAACATGATTAAAGCTCCAGGCAAACCTCAAATGATTAAAAAAATAATAATAATAATTAGGAAACAGAACAGATATACTGAATCGATGACTGTTTTGTGTGTTATCTTCATGAAAGCTGCAGTTTCATCTGCTGCTATTTTTGACCTCTTAAGTGAAGTGGAAGCTTCAGGGGGTTTTTGGATTTATTTATGTTACATTTAATCCAACAGCTTAATGCATGTGCAGTGGTTCAGGCAGCTGATCAGGATGTTTCTGTGCACAGGAGGTCCAGCTGGTAAACCTCAGTCAGGCAGGAGAAAATGGATGGATGGCCTCATGTGTGCCATGAATTATTTCCCCCCTCACAATCAATAAACCAACTCTTCCACCTCAACCCTGGTAAAAAGGTTTTTGTAATATTGCAAGTCATTAAAAAAAAAAAAAAAAATCTCTTTCATATTCATCTTTTTTTTTAAGTGCAAATTTGAAACATATTCTGGTGTAAACAAGAAAACAGACTTTTCCCACTAGTTGTGCCTCCTCCAGTGGCCTCCTCATGTATTACTACACATTAGTCCACAGTGTCCACTACAATGTGGGAAACAACTTCTGCTCAGGCGGGAAGCACAGTTCATCGGTATGTACATATAAATTGTTGCACACACACAAGATTGTGTGCAGATCAATGCTCAGGTTTTCTACTTTTGTACCACCAGCTGTTGATCAATCGAAAAGTCTGAACATGTGGATGTGCACTTCAAACAAAAAAACATCTTCAAGTATTCAAATTTGCAATTTTTTTCAACAAAATAAGTTTTTAAAAATAAAGTACAAGTATATAGAAACAAATGAATTACACAGTAGCTCTTGAGGCGAATGAAGTCCACCGTCATGGGGATGGAGCGGTCACTGTTCCTGTTCAGCGCCTTGATGTAGTCCAGCAGGTCTGCGAAAAACTTGTAACCCCCTTTAAGGACACAGAGCGCCACGATGTGGTGTCCACCCATTTCCTTCATGATCTCTCTGGCCAGTCTCTCTGTCCTGGCGTCACGTGGGAGGGAGAGAGAGAGAGAAGAAAGAGAGGGGATAGTCAGCTCCGTTTTCTGCTACAGTCAGCACAAGTTCCCATTTCCTTTTTGTTCCTGTCAGCAGGCAAAGCTGTCATTTCTAAAGCATAATAACCACCGAGATACAGTTACAGACATGACACTAAGAATATAAAAAGAAAAGGGTGAGCTGCATAAATTGGTAAGTCCACAAATGAAAATAGAAAAGCAGGGGTGAGGAGTTCCACTGAGGCGCAAGTTCAACGGACAGACAAGCCACCAGTAAAAACAATAATCACTTCCTGAACATCATTGTTGGCATTTTAAACAGTGTCCGACTTTGTTTTTTGTTAAAATTAGGTCAACAGCACTTTAAGACTCGCCATCCAGTCTTATAGACAATCCACCTTTTCACCATCCTGCTACTAATATGAGAACTCTACAGTTTCATTTAGCAGACGCCTTTATCCAAAGCGATGTACATCTGAGAGCGGATACAACACAAGCAAGGATCTGGTCAGGAGAAAACAATCTAGATAAGTGCCATAGTTCAAGTGTGTCAGGGCGTTGATGCTAATAGCAGGCTGTGTGGGAGGAAACAGAACATTTTTGTTTTCAGTCTGTCAAGTGCAAACGTGTTCAGTGAAGAGCTGGGTCTTTGGTCTTTTCTTAAAGCCTGAGAGGGAATCAGCAGAACTCACCTGTCCAAGATGAGACCATGTGGGATGTAGACCTTCTCCAGGTCAGCAGCGTAGTGCTTTGGTATGCAGAAAAGGTCCAAGTCATAACCCTGCTCCTCATCGCTGATCTGAAATAAAACACGGCACAAAGGGGTTAAAGAAAAAAGAAAAAAATCTCGGGGGGGTTATGTAACAGGGGACATGGGGCATTCATCTGACACAGGCCAGTAAGAGGTAAAGAGGACGCGGTTAATGGTGGTCTACTTTCCCATGTGCTTCATCTGCCGCAAGTCACACATCAAAGCACCAATCCCTATTCTGTCCAGATTAGCAGGCAACCAGAAATCTCCACCCACCACCACACTATGGGAAATACTCAGCTAGGATTCTAAGAAAGATGGATTTTTTTTTCCACCTTAGAGCTCATTAAAGGGTCTGTGAATCCTGCCTTTGTGACTCTAAGAGGTTTTTCCAGGTAAACATTTTTGCTCAAATAGCAACAACATCCGGCAAACAGTCAGGATTTATTCCATTTCGTACAATCTAATTAAATACTGTAGTTCAACTAGCATGCTGCAAGAACCCAAACAACATAACTGGTATCATGTGACAGCTGGTGGAGGGCTCGGGGTGTTGTGGGAACGATGGGAGAGACCGCAGCAGAGCCGCTGTGTTTGTGCCGAGTATGAATCTTTTCAAGTCAACAAGATCTTTATGAAAAAGGGGATAACAACGTCGGCACGCCACATGTGGTAAAGCTGGAATAAAGCTTTTCCCTTTATGTCTGCCAAAATGAAAAAAAAAACAAAAACAAGGGCATCTGTTTTGGCTAAACTCTTTCAGTTACAGATAATAATGACTGATACTGAGCAGATGTCCTCGCGGTCACATCATCTGAAAGGTTTTTTTTTT
>NW_007577994.1:66080-68023 GCF_000690725.1 Stegastes partitus
GCTGTGACTGTGCGCAATATACTTGTGTAATTATTTTAAAACAAGCTGTGTGCTGCTGACACACGCAGAAACTCGTTACATTTTTCGGACTCCATCCAAAAAAAAAAAAACAGAAAAGAAAAAAAAACATCTCCTGCGTCACTTACGCCGCGCGTACAGAGCGCGTGTCTGTCTTCATAACCGCAGGCCACGCGCTGTGATAAAACACACGTTTATCTTCGCACTAACGTCCAACCAAGGTGAGTGACACACAGGCAGGTAAATCACGGCCTACAGCGTATCGTTCGCTAGCACAGTGCGCCCATGCACAGCGCGTTGTTCCGACGGGCACGCAGAGGTACTCTCCGACCCCGAGTCTCTGACTTCATTCGGGGTGAACTCACCACAACACACGGGCTGGATGTCGCCATGTCCGCGTCGCTCCCTGCCGCTAAAACTCAGGTAGTCTACCGCGGCCTTCAGCTGGAGGAAACAAAAACGCGTTGTCGGGGTGGTTTTCCGCGGACCGTTCACCCTTGTGACAGCACACACATGGACGCGGGTCCTGCCAGACGATTCTTCTGTCACTTCCGGGCTGCGGCTCTACTGGTACCTCCGCTCTGCACTGCGCATGTGCAAGACAACCAATCACAGGCCCGGGAGGAGGTTAGCCCCGCCCCGCCTTGTAGAGCGATGCGGACAGATGTGGAGAAGAAAGAAGAACTGTGGCAAGATGATAAGATAAAATCAACTTTATCGATCCCTCACCGGGGAAATTCTCATGTTACAGCAGCTCGTTACTGATGGAACATATTGAGAAGCAAGACAAAAGAAATAAAAGGATAGAAATGAAAAGAAAAAAAGATTTTGTACACTGTATTTTAAAGATTGGAGAATTATACACCAATTAACAGTTATTTTCAGTTATTTTACAGATTTTCCCCATTTTCTTAAATTGTAGACAATTACTAGTAAAATCACAGAAAAAAAGTGTTCATGTGCATGATGATTCTAAAAATTAAAATTAAAAAATGGCCAAAATTGTAAACAATGTCCACATTAAAAGTCAGAATATTAAAAATGATAATTCTTTTGTTTGGCTATAAAATTATGCTAATACTTTTAATGTATTCAAATCTGCCACAAATAATATTTGAACAACTGTGTGTGTGTAAAATTGAAAAATGGTACACATTTTTATTTATTTTTTTCATGTTTTCCCTGTTTTGTTAAATTAAAGATAATAAAAAATTATAGACAGTATGAAGAGTACAAGCAGTGTGAACAGTGTAAACACTTTGAGATATATGCAGTATATACACAGGATGAGCAGCATAAACATTATGAATATGGGATAAAATAGGAGATACAGCATATGCAGTTTGTACACAACACATACACAGATGGATGTACATATGAATATGTACAGATATGATAGGATGGATAATGTACCCAACTGTAGGACACACAGTGAGTAGAATTGTATCTAAATTTATATGAAGTAACAGTGCTGCATTTCTGTTACTGCACTTGAAAAGTTATGTAGAGAAAAGATCAGTGTTACATGATGTTTTTGAACTTAAAGAGCTATAAAAATAAAAAGAGAAAGTGTTACGTGATGTTCTTGCCCTGAAGGGCTGCGAAAGGAAAACTCAACAAGTCTTGGCACAGGTGTGTTTAGAAATACATGGTGTAGGTAGCAGTCGACCAGCTCCTCACTGGGGCCTGCTCTTCATGATCAGGACCTTGGACCAGAATACAGAATCTTTTTAAAAACTTTCATAGAGTTTAACATTACAGAACAAACACATAATATAATTTATTAGTTATTTACTTATACCAGCATAGAGGCTGTTATAGGCTAGTCCAGGATATCACATATTACAAAATGCACAGAGATCATAAGAGACATGGCCTTGGCTCTGACTCAAACTGAAATAACATCAATACTTAGAAAGAAAATG
>NW_007577994.1:69360-71892 GCF_000690725.1 Stegastes partitus
TATTAAGTGAAATGCCCTGACATGACTTATGCTGTGAATTAGTGCTACATTAGTTGAATCGAATTTAATTCAGTTCTCTTCGGCTCATAACAGAGCATTGTTTTCACTGACTTTGCTGCTGGCTTTGTCGTAATACTTTGTTAAATGGAACAAAGCAACGACATTGTGTATGGAACTCCTATTAGGATAGAGTTTGTGCTGATATATGTGACTGTAAAGTATAAAGCTTTATTGTTAGATGGTAATTATGTGACAGTACATCTGAGGAAATACTGTGGAGTAGCATGGAAGTAAGGGAACAAGTTACTTCCTACAATGGGATGGCAAGTAAAGTAATGCGTTACTTTATATTGAAAACTACAACAAGTAATGTGTAATGCATATTTTACGGACAATTTAGAATCACCAATTAATTAACCTCAACATGTTTTTGGACTGTGTGGGAGGAAGCTGGAGAACCCGGAGAGAACCACGCTGCACGGGGAGAACATGCAAACTCCACACAGAAAGATCCCGGCTGTCCTCATTGGGATGCAAACTCGCAACCTTCTTGCTGTGAGGCAACGATGCTAACCACTGAGCAGCCTTGCAGCCCAGCAAAGTACATTCATTTCATAAATATACTACATTGTATGGCACGTTCTCTGTATAACAAGACTTTTTCACAATAGAAAAAGCACAGGTGTGAATAAAGGGAATTATGCTGAATTCAATTGAACTGACTGAGTTTTCATAGTCTTGGTTTTGTACACTATGTTTGCTGATGATACAAATAATAATCCTTTTCTGTTGCTTTAATACCCCTATTTATCTTAGTGGTATTGGGACCACATTTGGTCAAAGCATGACCAGCATGGTTCTGTGGGGGCTGCAAGGTGGCTCAGTGGTTAGCACCGTTGCCTCGCAGCAAGAAGGTTGCCTGTTCACGTCCCGGTGAGGATATTAGGATCTTTCTGCGTGGAGTCTGTATGTTCTCCCCGTGCAGCGTGGGTTCTCTCCGGGTTCTCCGGCTTCCACAGTCCAAAAACATGTTGAGGTTAATTGGTGATTCTAAATTGTTTGTAGGTGTGAATNCATCTGTTTTGGCTAAACTCTTTCAGTTACAGATAATAATGACTGATACTGAGCAGATGTCCTCGCGGTCACATCATCTGAAAGGTTTTTTTTTTCCCACTGTTCATCGCAGGCCGGTTGACGGTTATCTGAGGAATACAGCAGGAAAGGAAAACGCTGAGAACAACCCAGCGGACGAACCTGAAGTCAAAGGAATGATGACCTTAAACTTTGCGCTGGCAAAGTCTATGTTTGGCAACTCTGCAGTGGACGGTGCAGTTTCACTTGAAACGTAATCCAAGAGACGAGCTCCTCCACCGTCTTTAAAAAGACCGTTTTAGCAAAATGAATGCTCTGCTTCGTTATCTGTGACAGCAAATATTTCTGCCAGAAGTGATCACAATTAAACTCAGTGGCTCCAAATGCTGGCCAAGTCCTGGAAAATGGAGCAGTGGTTATTTATTTACTTCCACCGGTGTAGGGCCTGTCGCAGCTTAACCTCGGGTATCACGTATTACAAAACACGCACACACAGATCCTAGAGATAGGTCCTTGAGCTCTGACTCAACCTGAAATAAAATCAATACTTACAAAAGAAAAAGTGTTACTGAAACATTTCTGTTGGCATTTCACACCAGGGGCATATTTATTTATCTAACACGAGGAAGTTTCAATTCACACAGGGCTCAAGCAGAACCCTTTTTTCTGTCTGCCACGTCATATTAACACAAATTGAATTTTTAGACGTCCATTTTTAGATTTAAACTGTTCATGACATCATCAAAACCCCTGATGATCCTTTATGCACGGTTTCCTCAGCCTGTTAACTTCACTAAATCTCATTTATCTACCAGATGGCGCAGTTTATTTGATTTTCCTCCCAGATTATAATCACTGCACATGACCAAAGAGCTCGTTTATTGTCAAGTAATGTAGATTTAACATCCATTCTTGCCATCAACAGATCTTAAGGACACAAAACTGAGTGTTTTGTTTGATTTTTGTCCTTTGGATGCAAATTGGATTGACAATAAGATTGATCTTCCTGAAGGGCCAGCTATTGCTCAGAAAATATACAATAACATGAGGATAAACACAGAACAGCAACAAGACATAAGTAAAATGAGTGAGACTATAATAAAAGTACAAAGCAAGACTAACAATGATGCTAAAGTATCAAAGCAATATTGCACACTATGATGACATATTGCAGGACAAGCTGAAATATTGCACATGATACTGAATCTGATCTAGAACATACTCTTCAGAAAGTAATATTGCAAATGATAGATACTTTTTTTTACTGTTGTATTGAAAATGACATTACTCTCATACCTTTAACTTAAAGTACTGTTGTGACACACAGTCTAGACAAGGCAGTCAGCTGTATTTTAGCACAGTTACACACATAAACACAATAGCTTGCACTGTTATTTGTAGCCCATAATGAAGAATGGCGCTCAAACACGCCCCCACATT
>NW_007577994.1:75984-121005 GCF_000690725.1 Stegastes partitus
GATGGATGGATGGTTCTGTGGTGTTTGCTTTGCAGTTAAATCAATGATGTTAATGTCAACAGATGCTCATCAAAACGCAGCTGGAAGAATATTAGACTCTAAGTGCCTCAAGACAAACAATTGGTGCCATTAAATCATATAGCAGCAGGAGGTGCAACAACACAGAAATAGTGATGAAAATATGACATTTCTTGTTAGCTTTTTTTTTTTTTTTTTAAATAAAGCTGAATATAAGTATTTTTAATTATTATGCAAAATAATCACGGTCAGCAAAAATAATTGCGGTCAAACAATTCTGTAAATAACAGTGACAGATGTACTCAGTGGTGCTCTTTAGCCATTTACTGGCAACGGAACAGCCATTGTTAATGTTATTAGTAACAGTAGTATTGACTCTGATATGTTGTTTTGTTAAAGGCATAGTGGGTTATTTAAGTACAAGTGCTTAAGATTAAGATCCCAGGATCTACTGTTATCGTCTGCTCCCAAAGTTAGAACAGAACGGGGAAAGAAAGCTTTCAAATTCGCTGCTCGCTCTACCTGGAACATTTTGCACAAAGACCTGAAACTTCAAGAGCTGGTTTCTTTAAACACTTTTACAGTGTTCTCAAATGACTTGGAGGCAGAAACGTCAGTCTGCAGATGTTTGACAGATGATTATCTTGCTAGTTACGTTTCTGATCTCTGCTGATTTCTATTATTTCTATTATGAGTGTGATGTTTGTGTGGATGTTGTTGTGACCTCGTCAATTGTGCTGCTGCCCGTCTTGGCCAGGACACTCTTGATAAAGAGATTTTTAATCTCAATGAGGTTGGTTAAATATAAAGGTTTAAAAAAGAAAAAGAGTTGTGCTTTTGAATTGATGAGATGTAACACAGCATTAATACTGCAGACAAAGTGTACAGCAACGGTAATCCTGTAAAACTATACAGTCTGACTTCATGACACTGGTGTGACATTCCTCACTCTTTCAACCAAATATCTTCACCTCTAACTCTCCTGCTTGTGGACACACTCTGAAATGAAAGACTCAACTCACGCAGTAAATGTGTAAAATAAAATATTTTCTATTCCAATCATTCATGGATACATTTGAAGAGATACAAGTAACAGTACATCAAACAAAGTCAAGCCAACTCCTCTAAAGGGCTCTACGTTTCCCCCTTTAGCAGCTAAATTTGAAAAAAAAAGAAAAAAAAGAAAAGAAAACGCCACCTTTAACAGTGGGAAAATCCAAGTGCATGCTGGCAAAACTTGTAATCGTGACTGTCTGAAATCCAGATATTCAAAAGTACTCATGGTGATAATACAGTAGCAAAATATTACATATCAAGAAAGAAAGGCTAACATGAAAAGAGTATTCTTAAGACATGATTACAGAAACAAGGTAATCAAACTGCACAACTTCATAGAGACTAGTAACAAACAGACCCCTCTTAAAAGTGAGTCCTTCAGAAGCTAAGGAAGGGGAAGAATGTTTTCGACTTTCAGCAAGTGTGGGTCAGGTAATCGGTGGGGATATGGGCAGTGAGTGACAATCAGAACATCAGTCCGTCCGCTCGTATTTGGCGGCACTAACAACGTGGGTTTGAAATTGAGCCCGTAAGTGAATCTTGGGAAGGATTAGCCATGGCTTTTCATGATGCTGCAGCAGTCCTGTGCTCTGCAGAGGACCACCAGTCTGTGAAAAAGGCTCATCCGGTTCGTTCAAGAACATGAAGAAGACATCTGGTGCACACTGGGACGTCATGTCCATTGACTGGAAGAAACCGCGTGAACGACTCGTGGGAGCTTGTAGACCACGACTGTGTGAGTAGGCGAAGATTTAGTATAAAAAAATATGTCTCCCACATCTTTGAGTTCTTCTGTTCTTCTCCCCACGTCATACCTACTGGTCCGAACCTGTCAGAGCGAAAACAAACACATCTATTGCAGTCGGTGCTTTAATAGTTTTAACAACAGTTTCTGTGTGCAGCAGCGTTAATAACACACCTAGTTGCCATTCACTTGTGTTCGTCCGTGGTCGATGGCTGCTCGCTCTCTACTGCGGTTCTCTCGTTCCTCGTCCTCCTCATCCCTCTCCTCGTTGCCGCTGTGGTTCTTACAGTATAGTCTAAAATATCAGATACACAGACAGTAGAATTTGTAAGCATTAAATACTGAATATTAGCCATTATTAGTTCTTCTGTACAGCTCCAAAGCAAACCATCTATCGCTTTAAAAGTCTGGAGATGACGGCACAAAACACCTTCAGATTTTCCTGGAAGTCTGAATTAGGAAGTTAAAATAAAAGTAGTCTTACCAATGCGCTGTTCTCCTTAAAGTTTCCTTAAATGTTCAATTAGTATTTAAGGTTTTCTCTTATCTTGGTCCTACACTTAAGCAATCCCTTAAAGTTAGTTAAACTACGGCACAAAAATGCGAGTATTCCAAGTAAGTAAAAAAAAAAAAGAAATTAAAAAATACCTTTAATAGTTTTATCTCTAATCTCACTACAATCTGTTTGAGTTTATGCTGATAAATCAGGAAAATGTACAGCTTCACACTTCTTGAATTAAATTTCCTCATGCTTTCATTGTTTTTTGTCATCAACAGATTAAATGTACTTTTCAATAAGTTTTCTTCTTTTATTGATTCTCTTATTTTTTATTCCTCTTTTGGTTTTCTTGTCACCTTTCCTCTGCCTTTTTTTTTGCTCTGTATATGCCAACTCTGAAGGGTAATAACAGGCATCACGAGGACAAGTACAAGCAAACAAATGATCTCAATGGAAACTGTTGTATTTTGCTGCTGGAAAATCTCTTTCAATGCACTAAAATGCCTCATCGTATGTAGATTTTCCACTCACTTGGGTCATGGTAATCCTAGGAGCTTCAGTAAAAAGCAACTGCACTTCCCTTTTAGGTTAAAAGAGAACATTAAAAAAGAAGCTTTTTACTGAAGCTCCTAAGATTAAATGTCAAAAAGTTTTTCCACAACTGTAAAAGGTATTTTGTGCCTCAAGTCAGTCCCTTCAGCTGAGGACAACGTCCACCTTATGTGACGCTTGAACAACAAAGCTCGAGATGTGCTGCGGAACCAACTCCTGATGTGGTTCAGTTAAGGTGGCGAGTGTTAGAATTTAAGGTGGCCTAAGGAGAATTCACACAGTGCTTTGATTAATGGGTTCCTGTTTTGTTTGTATCATGCAGCACTACACATCCCTTCCACTGGCTTCACACCATTTCACTGATAAACAACTGATGTCAGGAAGATGTGAGACGGCGGCTCTCGTGTTTGTAAGGAACTCACACACAAATTTATGTTTTATAAGGAAGAAAATGCATCAGAATGTTTGTCGGATCTCGAGGATACACTCAGTGCATCTTGTCCAGCAACGCTATAAAGAGTTAATGAGAAAACTCCTTCATCTGATTCTCATGTTTAGTTGTGATGACAGAATATAAAGACGAGAGGAAGGAGGTTAAGTTTTATCATTCACACATACCAGAGGAAGCTGTAACGCACTATAGTCGATTAAATATAAACTACATATCACTCTAACAAAAGTATTTAAGAGCTTTGTTCAGTTTTTTTTTTGAGGTTCACACGTAAAACTTAACACCAAGTGACTGTGTGGTGACGATTCCTGTAAATATGAAGTCAAAGTCTCCATGTAATAAATGCATAATAACAATAGCGTGAAAGGATTTTTGCATAAATCTGCTTTTTGAGCTTACTTGTAGATGCCGCGCGCCATGTTTTCGATATACTTGGCTTTGTCCTGCAGGCCGCAGTGGTAGTGGTAGGTCTTCACACACGCCTTGATTTCACACCCGATGGTCGCGCCCAACTGAGTGCAGAGCGTGCATTTCTGGAGAAACAATAAGAGAGCCGAGACTCAGTCGAAGGGCGGACTTTAACCTTAAAAACAGCTTTTAGTACTTCTGTCGCATCAATCCTCCCACCATTCTTTTGCCCCTCTTGATTTCCTGGATGACTGTTTTCACGTCAAAGTTTCCAAATTCAGCCCGCGACGTGGTGGTCAGCTGTACTGTGCCCGATGAGAAAAGCTGGAAGGGATTGGAAAGTTCAGAGAAATGACAGCTGATGGTACTTTGAATGCATGTTTGCAGAGTAAAATGCGAACACACTACAGTCCTACCATGCACTTGTAGTGAGCAGCCACTTTTTTGGAGTTATCTGTGTGAAGCATCCCTCTTGTTTCGTTCTCTTCCTCACCAGCATGGCAGAAGCCACAGCGCTGGCCGCCGTCTCCTGGGCTGGTACGAAGAGGTGATCTGTCCCGCTACAACACATTTAAATGTTTTTTTTTTTAGCAAAGTCCACAACAGCATTAGACCATTCAGGTGATGTTCACAGACTGCAGATGTGAACCGAACGCTGCCTTACGTGGGAGGAGCTCTCCTCGTCTGCAGCCTGTGAGGAGGTGGAGCGTGTTTCTTCCGACTGGCCGCGAGATCCCACCTTGGCCCGGCTCTTGTCAAACCTTCCCCTGCCTCTACTCTGAGGAGGCGACGAGTCTGAATCATTTGCCACGCCTCCCTCTTCATCTGATGACAAACCAACAGTTCATCAAAACAGAGGACATGCAAGTGGAAACAGTTTTTTATTGGGGATGGATCGATTATCGAGCTAATTGTCAGGGCAGAAATGTGGCATGTTTCAGAATATTTGTATTGTTGTTTTTATTAACCTATAAAATAAACTAAATGCACTGCTTTGGGTCTGATGCAGCTTCCTCTTCCTGTCTGTAATCCCTCTGTGGTCTTTACAATGTCTCTCTAGCAGGGACACAACCCGCAAAAACTGAACAAGAAGCACAAGCCGTCGCCACAAACCAGGAAATTTGCTACTTTCACAGTGGCTAAAGCTATGCTAACGGCTAGCGGCTAAGTGGGGTGCAGCCACAGATTATTCTGAAACAGAGTCTGGAAAACTAAAACAAATAATGCTGTAAGATGTGGACCTCAGTGGGCGACAAATGTAATTAAACAGAACTATCATTTGTTAAACATTAACAAAACAATGCTCCGATGTCATCACATGGTGCAAGCGTTCATATTCAGTTAGAATAATCCTCTTTAATGAAGAATCCCAGTTACGAATGACAGCTTCTCTGCTACCTGTTGTTAAAATAATACATGTAATGAAAAATCCATATCGATCGATCTCTATTTGTAATATCAAAAACAGAGAAACAACTTAAATAAGAATAAATTCAGTGTAGATTCAGTATCTTATTTTAAATCACTTCTTAAAACCCACTTCTATAGACTTGCTTTTGAGTGATGTTCTCTTTTAGATTTTCTTCCGTTTCTTTTCCCTTTTCATATTGATACCGCCTGCTGTCCTGCTCTCTTTTCTCTTTCTTAATCTACTTTTATCTTCAGCTTTCATCTTAATTCCCCTCTGTGAAGTCGTCTTTTTAATCAGCTTCACTAGTAAACCGTCCAATAGTGACCCAGCCTGTTCTTTCCCATTTTTATTGTGTGTATTTATATATTTTGAGTGTTTGCCTGCACTTTTTTTTAGACGTGTTGTTGTCCTGTGTTACCTTGTCTGTCTGTGTTGTGAAAGCATTTTGTGAGTTCTGTTCTTAAAAGGTGCTATACAGATAAAATTTATATATGTATATATGTCAAATACGAACTTGATAATTTAGCCTTTGTGTTGCGATTATGTATTTTTTTTGTTACAACACAGTTCAATGCTAAACATAATTTCAGGTGACCTTGTGGTTAAGCACATTACTGAACTATTCAAATGATTTCCATGTAAGTGTCATTTGAATTTGTGTCGTGAAAGGGAAAACAGGTGCGAATCCAACCATCCATGCAGCCTGGTGGTGTAACAGATGTAGATCACACTTTACCTCGAATGCCATCTTGAGAAGCATCCCGGTGTTTGCGACAGTAAACGCTACGATCGGGCACAAAAGAAACAGAGTTTAGTTTATATGACGCTGCTGGTTTCCTTCCACAGTCCAAAAAATACGCAAATTAGCTGAACTGATAACTCTAAGTTGCCTGTGACATGACTGACGTGTGTGTCAGTAATGTCAGGTGCAGCTGATAGGTGGATGGATGGATGACAAGAGACTTACAGGTAAATCCCTTGTGAGGGATTCTCTTTGATCTGTGCCTTGTCCTTCACAGCACAATAATAGTGATACGTCCTCCGACACGTCTTGACGTCACAGCCGATGGTGGCGCCCGGTCGGTGACATGAAGAACACATCTGGAAAAAAATGAAAAAGACAAGAGCTGCAACTTTCAGAATGAACAAACACATGCAGCTAAAGCGCCTTTCATGTTCGTTCAAAATATCTGGAAACTTCTAATGTGGTTTCTCAGTCGGTAATGTGATTTTTTCCAGTGTGGATCTGAATAAGAATTTCTCTCCAGAGATCGTGGGTCTGACAGGCCATATGCAAATATCTTGACACAATATCTCTCTCAGGAGAATTTGATGTGTTGCAGGAGAAAAGCAAATTCAATTTAGCAGAGAAGCACGATAAATACAGGAAGATAAAACAGAGAAGCAGCACAGAACGGTTCAAACTAAAGGTTTACAGCTGCTACGAACTGTTTATTAGTGGACTGACTGTAAATTAATCTGCAAACGTTTGGATAATCAAACGTTTTAGTTATTTCTATAGATTTGATGCTTTTCTTTGTCATGTACAATCAGAAACTTTTCTTTGACTTTGGTAAAGCAAAACATGCAATCTGAGCTGATTACCTTAAACTGTAGGAAACGTTAACAGACATGTTTAGGGTTAAGATTGACTGATTCATCTACAAAATCAATGAAATTTCTCTTTAATGTATAGAAATAACCTCCATCTTCTATTAGCACATCTTGTTGTTGCTAATTTTTCTCTCTCTTCTCTGTATTTATATAATTTAACTCAAAGCTGGTGAAAAAGAGGTTCACTCCTCGGTGATCTCAGGTATGAATAAAGGTTAAATAAATGAATTATTACACTACTAACATGTAGATTCTTCAATTGCTAGAATCCAAAAAGTACTCTTAATTCAAACGTGTTGTGTTGCTGTAAGCAGATCAAAGTGAAGAAAAAACACAACTAGATCAGTATATGAAATAATTCTACATAAACAAAGTCATTACCAAATATTCTATGTGTATGAATAACTTATTAATACATTATTTCATACAGTAGTGGGAACTTTTCACATAAAAACACTCATATTTGCCGGAGAAATTATAGTGAAACAACTGCGAATAGGTAGGAAAAAAGTATGAAACTAATATTAAATCACTGCTATGTACTAATGAAAAGGGTTTTCCCGCAGAAAAGAAATTTGGGCACCCCTAAAAAAAAGCTTTTGGGTGCCCCTACGGAGATTCTGTGGGAAATAAACAGCAGCACAATTGAGGATTTAAGAAATTCATGTACATTATAATGACCTCTCTTAACCGGTGGTTTCATTTACTCCAGCATATAAGACATTTGTTTGTTAAACAGTCAGAAGTGACAAGAAAACGAACAGATTTCCGCTAAATAATGGTGCTTACTGTTGTGCACAGTCACCCCCCAAAGGATCAATCTGAGCCAAGAAAAAGCCTGATTGTGCAAATTAAATTCAAAATGCTGTCAGTTAAATGAAACTGTATTTCAGTTTCAGAGCTCTGACATTCATCTGCATCAAAACAAAATACATTCCAGTGCGTACGAGCGGCTGCAGAGCTTCACAATAACACTCAGTGACTCAAGGATTGCCAGAGTTAGAAAACTTTGAGGGTCTCGCGGTGAAAACCTTTTTCTTATTTGACTGAGGAATTAACCTGAACGTAGCCTTTCCTTCACTGGTCGAGGACGGTGATGTTTTCCACTTGAACGTGAGATAAAACAGGAGACGGATCTGATCTTAAATATTGGATATATATAAAACAGATCTTAAATATCTGAAGTCTAAATAATAATCCACTACCACTCTTATTTCTTATGGCTGGTAATTAGAATGAACTAATTGCAATTAAACATGTCCCACTACTTCAGAAGGTGGTGCACTATTTTGAAGACGCAGATTGATAAACTTCTTCTTCTTTTTCTTTTAGATCTGATATAATGCTGTTAGGCTTCCATCAATAAGTCCTCAATACATGAATGACGTGCAAAAACAAGGACAGTGATGTTTGCATGTCTCTTCCACTGAAACAAATGATGTGACATTTGCTGCTTTCTGTACCAAACAAGCATGCTTCCTTACATCTGGAGAATATGATGCATGGGCCGGTGCATCTTTGTAGAATGTAAAGGAGCCTCCACCAAGTATTAAATATAGAAATGAACAGGGCGCCCAGATAGCTCGGCAGGTAGGGCGGGCGACCCACGTACAGGGGCAATAATCCCCGACGCAGTGGCTGAGGTTCGATTCCAGCCAGCGGCTCATTTGCTGCATGTCATTCCCCCACTCTCCTCCCCACGTTTCTCTGTCTATCTTCACTGTCAACTATCATTAAAGGTTGAAAAGCCCAAAAAATATCTTTAAAAAAAAAAAGAGAAATGAACAGAACATATCAGTTTTGTAAATCCATTGATGATTGATCTTAGAAATTATTCTAATGACTTGAGCTCCTGGATTTCTGATTTTCATGAGCTAAAAGCCATAATCATCAAAATAAAAATAAAAGAAGGCTTCAAGTATTTCACTTTATGTGTAGTAAATATAGAATATATGGGTGTTCACCTTTTGGAATTAAATTACCAAAACAAAGAACATTTTTTTTGTATAATACTCTGAGCTATACCTATAAACTTTCACATCGTGTCACAAAAGACACCACGATGCTAAAAAAACAGCCGTGTGTGCAAACATGTGCACCTCCTTCATTAGTAACTAGAATTTAAAAGCTGCTAACGCATATCCTCAGAGACAGCGTTTAATCAACAAGAAATATATATTTAAATACGCTCATTATCATCCGAATGTTTCACTTATAATTACAAGTTTTCAGGAGTTTTAACACGACAACATTTTTGAAAGAACTCAGTCCCTGAGCTCAACCTTGTGTCCATAAAACCCACATCAACGCTCAAACGAGAAGGACAGACGGCACTCACCAATTTATTTCCCCTCTTGATCTCCTTCTTCACGTCCTCGATGGAAAACCCTCCGATGTTTTCATTGTCTGAGTGTGATGTGACCAGGGCTGACGAAAAAAGCTGTAGGCGACATTAAAAAAATAAATAAATCAGGGGTTAGTTTGTGCACATTTTATATGAAGATTTCTGCAGTTTTCTTTACCCTAATTACAGCGAATGCATCATTTGGTGCTTTAGATAATTGCAGGTGATGTGTTGTTTATTGTGGATATATATGGATGCACAGTTTCAGTTTATTGAATTTTCTCTTTATGAAATGCAGAATTTCTGTTGAAAACATTGTCCATTTTCTGCAATTCACTATTCAGCAAATATGACAGGGGTTCCCAGTAGGAAACGTGCATGAAGGATCTCAGGCTGGAGAACAACGTGCTCCCCTCACCATGCACTTATGGTGGGCTGCCACCTTCTGGCTGTCAGACATCAGCAGCTGCCCACACTCCTTGTCCCGGTTGGTTCTGCAGAAGGCACATTTCGGCAGGCGGGCTGCAGCTCCTTTCCTCTGTCCTGACATGTCTGAAGGCTTATTTCGTGTGCTCAAGACTCTAATTTAAAATAAAAAAAAAAAAAGACCACAGACATAAGAGACAAAAGATATGATCAAAGCACTTCTAGAAACAATTGCCCACTTTGCTATAGGATCAAAACCGCTTTAACGAACGCTGATGCTCGTATCTGATTCAAACGAGATGGAATCAGACTTTCTAAGGTGCTCATTATGTTGCTGATACTCCTTGATATTGTAGATAAAAACATTAGCAATGACGTGTTAATAACGCATGTAAATCTACATAAATATCCAAAATCAGAGTTTCCAAACATCCCTCTTACACATTCAGTCATTTAAGTGTAACCTATGTTCTGGAAATTTTTTTTTTTTTCCCCCCCTCACAGAAGTGAAAAAAGCAAGTGTTGTGAAATAATGAATAAAACCATTTGGAAGGAAGCCACTAGAAACCCTTTCCCAGAAACAGCTGGAAACAAAACTTTGACTCAACTACTACTTGGAGTAACTTCGAAATAGAGCACGGAAAGTCACAAAAGAGCAGCACTGTGTCCTAAAAACACTCTTTATGTGTTGCTCAGCAAAGCCTCCGGTGGATCCACGCATTTGTAGCAGGACTTTTTTTAAAACTTCTGATCTCTCTCATTATTTCAGCTCATTTAGTTGTATTATAGATTTTATTGGGCTGCTGTATGAATCATGCAACAAATGTACACACGTGCATATTGAGAGTATTTCTATATAAATCCACAAACATGCATCATAAGTCCATTCAAACGAGTTTCTCCAATTGCTGATCGATGAAAGAATTGTGAGAGAAGCACAAAAACGTTGGCAAAAATTGGAATAATGCACACGATTAACAAGCTTCGCTGGTCATCTCAGGACTAAATCAGATTAAACAGGAAGGGAAATCTACAGAAGCAGGACTCTGAATCTGGTGGTTACTTTTAATTATTGCGTTCTCCACCACAGACAAATCCCCTCATGAGTAGTTTTTCTTTTTTTTTCCTTCTCTCTCTCTCTCCTTCTCTGCAAATGATGCAACATGTTTCCTATTCTGCATATACAGTCTGCACCAGTGTTCTTCCACATCTCATCTGCTGCACTTAAACACTTCTTTCAACAACAAACAAATATGTCATTTAATGGAAAATGTGCAATTTTACACAGCTGTGGCAAGCAGTGGAAGCATGACCCGGAGTTGGGATGAATGAATACTTTCACTTGTATTTCATTTTATATTTATATCCTCTTAATTTATCATTAACATCTTCTTGAAATGCATATAAAATCGTTTGCAAAAGCCTATCAGTGTATTTCCCCCCCTCCAGATCAGATGAGTAAAGCAAACCTCCAAATGTGTGTTGTCATTTGCAGGGATACTCTCGCTTTGTGGTGCCCATAATGCTGCAGGCGCCGCAGATGCATTAAATATAAGGAATAATAATAATAATAAAAATGATCTCAATCCTAGTCTAGAAAGTGGGTGTTTAAGGAAAAGAGGAAAAAAAAAATCACAATAGCGGTGAGCTGCGACGCCTTGATAGAGCCATTACAGCCATGATAGCAGGGCCAGGCTTCCACTGCGGCGCCCACAGCAGCGGAGCCCAGCGTGCAAACACAATAACACCGAGGAAATATCAGCGAAAAGCCCTCGTTTCAGCCTCCTGCTCGCACAAGAAACGCTCCAACATCGCAGTGTCCCGCCACACATCCGCGTTGAGACGGATTTGCCGCAAAAAAACAAGTCAAAACCGTTTTAAAAAAGTGGCTCGAATTTCTCCTGCAAAGTTTTTTGAATTAAAGGGGGTGTGTGTCTGCTTCTCCAGCAAACTAGCTAAAACTGAAAACAATTTTCACTCTCAACGCCCCGAAAAAAAAAATTTCTCCCAAGGCCTTTTCATGCAGGAAAATAAAGGTCGACGGTGGGGAAAATGTGAGTCTTCGCCGCTGTGTTTGCTGTTTTTTACCGGGGGAAAAACGGCGAATATTTCCCTTTAAATGTGGGAAATTATCATGACAGGCGCGGGTCTTTGCAAACCGTTTCGAAGTAAAGAGCGCCATACGTGATGTATCCGTGTGAAAAGAAGAGCAGCTCGGCTTGTACGACAGCAACACGGCCCCGGACCCAGCACAGGCCACGGAACCCGGCCAATACCGCCCGGGAGAGGACACACAGCTCGCTTCTTACCTGCTAATATCGCCGTATCCCGCCGAGAGCGTACAAAAGAAGCAATAGTGCTCCGGCCAACGGCTGTGTTTCTCTCCGTCCTTCAGAAGTGATCGTGTGCTGTTAGCAGCAGCAGCGTCAGGCTAGCTGCACCCACACCGCAGCCGCACTTCCGGCCGGGCCTTCACAATAAGAGTCAGGGCCGAGACACACACAAAAAAGCGCATGAAAATCACATTTATGTTGTAAGATCAGTAACCCAGAATGGTGATTCCCTCTCTATATTTTTTTCCTGGTAGACCATCTCTGATTTACCTGGATTTGTTATAGTATCAAATACGGAACTATCTAAGTTTTTTTGTGAATTTTAAGCTTGATTCAAGATTCAAGAGGTTTATTGTCATGTGTACAGAAAACCAGACACTGAACAGTAAAATTATTCTTTTAACCAAAATCTACACAATGTATAAAAAAAAGCTAAAGAATTCTAAATAAATAAGCAGACTTGAAGTGACAGCAGCAGTGCTCCTAAAGTGCACTTTGCATTTGTAGACTTGGTTTGGATAAAGTTACGATAGCAGTGGTAAAGACACTACAGTAGTAATTATAAAGTGCATACTAAATTGAGGTAAACAGTTATACAGTGACGATGATATGAAGAGTTCATTTGTAAAAACAGATAACACCAATCCAGTAGATTTTCAGAAATCATTTTTTTGTTATTGTTCACTAGAGATAATATCAATCAAACTGAATTTTAGTGGATTTGACTCAAATGACATGACAAAAAAAGAGAAAACTTAAGTTTGATTGATGTTGTCTCAAGTAGACGATGGAAAAGTGGGTTTTCTGAAAGTTTTTTGAAGCTGGAGGTATCTGCTTTTGCAAATAAACTCTTCGTATACAAAACACTTAAAGCAGCGTGTGAGTATGCCCATATTTTGAAAGAAAGAAAAAAAGCATATCCAGAATTCTGTTGTACTTGGATTATGACATCCATCAGTATTTTAGTTTTTGTGGTATAACTTGTCATACCTGCTCAATCAAATAGAAAATTAACTTTTATGACGAGCTACTTTTGTTCTGCCTTATTGTGACATGCAGCTACATGTGATTGAGAAAACATCACTAATTGACTTTTGGATTATCAGTTCTTCTTTTTGTTGCTGTGTGCTCAAAATGGGACTTTCTATGGTGGCATAATTTTTTAAGAACATTTCAACCCACTTTTTTTTCTATTATAAACAAAATGCAATCAAATGTTTGTCAGATTCTAACCCTATGAACCAACACATGCTCCAAGTTGTGTTGGAAAGATTGTCTAGAATCTGCCATTGTCAGTGCTGTTATGGTGGGACACTGCATAAACTGGGAAAACATATGCTTCGTGTCTCATGGAAATAAATGCCACTATTTTCATAATTTAAGTGTGCACATAGTAGCAGAGGCAGTAAGCCAGGCAAGTGTGTTTACCCTTTTACATCATCATTTAAAGGGCCCCCAACAGCCATTTAGCCCCCAGAGTCCAGGATCCCCACGCCTACCTGTGTACAGGTGACCTTCACTCAACCTTTAATGACAACTTTTGAATCATTGCAATTAAAAGCAAATCCAATAATCCAGAGACAATGCAGACATTTGTTGTAGTTTCAAAAAATGTATCCTACTGGGGTGTAAAATTAAGCTTCCACGTATAATCTTCAGTGTGATCTGTACATAAAGAGGAGAGGTCAGCGGATGTGTTTTTTTCAGGGCCAAAAATTAGCTTTTTGCCATTTATTCTTCAGTGCTCAAAGCCTTATGATCATGTTGTGCAACCATCAGATAGTGCTGTGGACATTGCTGAAGACCACAGAGGGGGACGACAGACTGAGAGAAGCGGCTGCATCCGGGCCAAAAGTGTACATTTTTAAATTAATGTATATTTTCAAGAATCCGTGTTTCAAAAATATCAATGACGATGTTGGAAAAAATTCTAAATATTGAATTTGACAATTGGCCAGACGGACTGTCCGCCCCGGCCCCCCCGTGACCCTAGTGAGGATGAAGCGGTGTATAGATAATGGATGGATGGGTGTGGTGGTCAGTTGGGGCCAAGCAGCAAAGTTGAGGCCCTTAACAGGCTATTCCTGCAATGTACTAATCAGATGATACCATAAAAACTGACTGAACTAAGCCGGACAATAAATGCTGTATAAGTTTAGCATAATTACCAGAGGACCTAAGAATAATCCTTGTGGAACGCCTTCAATGACAATTTTATTGCTTTGGTTGAAGCAGTTTCCAACAACAGCTTATTTGCAACAGCTGTGTGCAAAATACTCAGTCCAATTTTTATCTAACAAAATGCTGTCAGAAGAGGCAAAAGCCTTGGACGGCTCTACAGAAAATTCCCCAATATGTTGCTTTATATCAAATGAGTCAACATTATTATTCACAACAGCAGTGGTAGCAGTTATTTCACTACAATCTCATGTAAAGCCTGAATGCTGGAGGTAAAGGACGGAACTATTACACACACACACACACAAAACACATAACTGTTAGTTGATAAGTGAATCTACAAGACTTTACAATCAGAATCATTTTAATTACCAAGTATAGGTGTTCAAGGAAGTTGCCTTGGTCAACTGAGTTAACAAAAAACAAACAATAAAACAAACAAACAAAAGCAAAGAGGTAAAAGTAAAGTAATTCATAGCAGCACAGAATATGAGTAGAATAAGTAATGAAATAGACTAGATTGGACTTAAAGGTTGCAGAGAGGATTGTGTTAGCACAGCTTACATTTACAGCCTCACTGTTGTGTAGAGTTCTCACCTCTGTGTCGTGAAACTGCCTGAACTGTTACATTTAAACACCACAAACCACCGCAAGCCACACAACCTATATCAGACTTATCAAATGACCTCCAAAAACAATGTTCCTACGCAGGAACGCAGCTCAGAAACTTTCTGTATAAATGAAAACAGAGATATTCCGTGTGTGATAATGTGATGATAATGTGGTGCGGTGAACAAAGATCTTCTGATGCTTTCTACATTCTTTTTTTTCTCAGCATCTGGTTTACTGTGGTGCTTGGAAAATGCTGAAGGGTGATTTCCACCCACAGTGCCTGTCATCAGCTATTAGTGGGAGCAGGATGGTGCATCTGTGATGATATGGGCCTCATCTGGGAGTCATGAGGAAGAAAGATGCTCAACATGGTTATACTGGTAAAGGAGCCTGAATTATTTAGGAGCAGGAACCAATGTATTGAATATTGATTTTTTGTTTTAACATTGAATATATCCAGTTAAACTTGTGTTATGGTTGTTTTTATTTGGTTTTCTTGTGACGTCTGTGAATGAACAAAAATATGTTAAAGATTTGATATCAAAAGACAATAGAGTTGAACAATAGAATTCATTTATTGTTATTGCGCAATGCACAACCCAGTTAGGCAGCAATTATGTCAGTGCATTCATAAAATCAAACAAAAATGTTTCAAGAGTAGAGTAAGAAATGTGCAAATATAAAATATAAAAAATACAGCAAAAAACTAGTATGTACAAGTTTATCTTGCTGATCGCTTATCCAGTTTATTAAGAATTCTAAAATCAGTAGTGTCACTGATGTTGCACTGCAAATTACTGAATATATATGAAAACGTAATGACTTAAAGTCGTGCAAGACAAGATGCAGCTGTATGTGTATGCTTGTGTCTTTTCAGTATATAAATACGAGGAGTGTCTGAGAACATAAGATAAGATAAAACTTTAACAATCCTGAAGGAAATTCTTGTGGCAGATATTGCTCAGAAAAAAACAAAACAACATAACATAAGAATACATGCAGCGCCTAGTAGAAAAGCAGTAAGATGTAATAACGGTGCATTAGAATAAACAAGCTAAAATAGGACTAGAGTAGAAAAGTGAAAATAATATTGAGGTAAAAAGCAATATCACACATGATAATGAAATATTACACATGAAATTTAAATACTGGCCCTGAAAAATGAAATATTGCACATTAAGTGTTGGCTTTGTTGCACATGAAAGTGAAATATTGCACATGTAATCAAAATATTGCACATGAAAATTAAATGTCAAGCATGACACTGAAACTGATGTTGATATATAAGAAGGAGAAGAAAAATTGCAGCTAATAAACCCAGTTCCAATAAATATCGCCCTGTTGTAATTTTACGCGATTTTATATTACTAAATCCCATACAGATAAGATTAAAAATCAAATTTTTCCCAACTGTTTTATCTTGTCAAGAGAATTTAGTTGAGTTTGATTTTATTTACAGCGCATCTCGGCAGAGCGGTTTCCCTTCACCATCTTAGGTTGCTCCACCAACACGAATAATGTGATCAATAAAACAAGCGCATCCAAAGTGAAAAGGGCGTTTCCGCAACTGAGCTCCGCCGAACATGATTGGTCAGAATAGACGTCAGTTATTTTGTATAGCAAAACATACCCGCCCAGTGTCCCCGGGATGACGAGAGGACGGGTGTTACTTTCGGCAGAAGAGAACAGGGAAATGAAGTTGTCAGACAGGCCAGCCCAGCAACTCTGTCTCTACAAGTAGGCAGCTAGCAACTTCGGAGAGACTCACACGAAATATCACAGATATGAATGTCGTCCGTTTGAGCAACTTGTAGCCACAGTTGGTGCGACTTTACCCACTATATTAAAAAAAAGTCTGTATCGTCGCCTGTAGCTAACTGAAGAAAGTGGAGACAACTTGCGAGCCTGCTAGCTAACCTTTAGCCACCGAGCGTCTTTCGGCTTCAAAACTAGACTTCATTCGGTGAGTCCTGACAGCCTGAACTAAATATTTCAGCAGCGTGTTGTGTGTGTGTGTGTGTGTGTTTTCCACCGCCCTCGATGTCTAACTGCGTCCTGTTGTTGGTTTGCCTGCTCCTCGCTACAGCTAACTAGGTCACAAGCTAGCTCAACTTTGTCGATGAGCACTTTTAAAGTCTTATAATTGTCTCTTGCCATCGTTTTTTTTAGATTAGAAAGTTGTGTTATTCAACTGGGCTAACTTTATGTTAACATGGAGACACTTGTTTAGTTTATCCGCCTCAAACTCACCTTGGCGGTGTTACTTCAGCGCTAATGTACCCGCATTATCTCTTTAAACTAGCTAACCTGGTGTAATTATCGCTAGCAACGTTAGCTAGCTTTTTGTGTTGTTCTGAGCTTTAATATTATGTCAGAGTTGATTACCTTTAGTTAACTAACTTAGCTGTAGCATTGTTTTTCCTCAGGTGAGCGTTTTTTAGTTATTTCCTGATGCAGAGAGTTGCAGGAAGTTGAACTGCTGTCATTGTAAAACAGTGTTTTATATCACCAGAGCTCTGGGTTTGGATCACCTGTCTTCAGTCATGCCGTTTCCTTTTGGGAAGTCTCAGAAGAGTCCTGCTGAAATAGTGAGGAGTCTGAAGGAGAATGTGGCGTACATGGAGAAGCTCGATGCTGCAGACAGCAAAAAGTGTGAGAAGGTCAGCAGTGGATTTGCCCTCTGGGTGTTGTAAAATGTTTAATTTTGCATCAGTTTCAACATCAACTTGATCGCCCTTCTCGGTGTTTCCTATTCCCAAGGTTGCGGAGGAGGCGTCCAAAAATCTTGCTTCGCTGAAGGAGGTACTTTGTGGAACAGGTGACAAGGAGCCTCAAACTGAAGCAGTGGCTCAGCTTGCACAGGAGCTGTACAACACCAACCTGCTCATTGCTCTCATTGCAAACCTGCAGAAGATTGATTTTGAGGTGAGGGGAAATGCACTGCTTTCTGCTAACTATTGATTAATTTGTATAGACATCAAATAGGAGTGTGCATGCCTGATCTGAACATGTATGCCCAAAGCAAAACTGTCTTTGCGTATCAGCACTCAGCCAGCCATTTATCTGTCTGAGTGGTTGTTGTTTTACAGGGGAAGAAGGATGTGGTCCATTTGTTCAGCAATATTGTGAGACGTCAGATTGGAACTCGCACACCCACCGTAGAATACATCTCTACACACCCACAGATTCTCTTCATGCTTCTGAAAGGGTAAGTTACTCTTTTCAGTCTGCAGGAACTCTGTATTTGGTAATTTGATGTCAAGTTGCATGTATCAACAGCAAAACCACCTTTAGGGACTAATGAACTGGTAAAAATCACCCGTACGAAGCAAAACTGGTTTTGTTGTTGTTACTTTTTAAGGCTATTGGTAAAATCACTTTCCCTGAACATACCTTATGATTTTCTGCATTACACAGTATGCGTTTCAACAACTCCCCAGAGCAACATGCGGGAACTTGTTGCACTCACCTGTGGGTTACACATCTAGATGGATAGAAAGATAGTCGAGTGCTGGTTTTACAGCTCTTCAAACTGAGTCATCCAGCCCGCTCAGAGAGCAGCCATGTGCTGCGGGTGCACTGCTGTACAGTCGACTTGAGGCTGCCGTCAGTGGATCAGTACTATTTTAGCCACTTGCTAGTGCTGTGACGGATTTATTCTGCTGTTTTTTTAATTTTATTTTATTTATAAATTTCACATCTATAAGGAGAACTTTGCAGTTTGTCAGAGGTGGACATAAAAACTTGATTGTACAGTAGTTATTCTGCTGCTAATAAACCCCCCTGTACTTTTGGCCAGCCATCTGCAGGCATGGAAAAATACATCATCATGGAAAATTAGGCCTAAAAATGTAATATTCATTACTGGAAATACAAATGTAATGTCCTTTTAACAGTGCTAAAAGTGCTTATGGTGGATTTTCCCTCAGGTTATTGATTATTTTCAGTGTTACATCTACAGTGTAGGTTTTATAAGCGCTCTGTGATGAATTCTGATGATGTGTGTTACTTCTCTTGCTTCTCTTGGACCTGACATGTATTAACCTGTACAGATATGAGAGCGCTGAAGTGGCTCTTAACTGTGGCATGATGCTGAGAGAGTGCCTGCGTCACGAGCCTTTGGCAAGGACAGTGCTCTTCTCTGAAGAGTTCTACTGCTTCTTCCGTTACGTGGAGCTCTCAACCTTTGACATTGCCTCAGACGCTTTCGCCTCATTCAAGGTAAACCCATATTTTCTTAGCAATAGCAGCATTTCCATGCTAACAGTTCCTAGCTTATAACCTTGTTTTTTTCTGTTGCCTCTCAGGATCTTCTCACAAGACACAAGATCATGTGTGCAGATTTCCTGGAGAACAATTATGACAGGGTGAGTTCTCTGGTGTAGATTTTGCTTTTTAATTGATACACTTGTAAGTCTGCGGCTAACGTGATTTTTAAATGTCTGTTAGGTGTTCACAGAGTACGAAAAACTCCTGCATTCTGACAACTACGTCACCAAACGGCAGTCTTTAAAGGTAGGTGCTGCTGCTCGGTCAAATAAAAATCACTGCTGCACTTTGATTTTAGCTGAAGACTTGAGTTTAACCGACTTGCTTTAGTTGCCTGTGCATTGATTCAGTAAATTATTTACCATGTTTCAGCTCCTTGGGGAACTCCTCCTGGATCGACACAACTTCACTGTCATGACGAAGTACATCAGTCGGGCAGAGAATTTGAAACTGATGATGAACTTGCTGAGAGATAACAGCCGAAACATCCAGTTCGAAGCATTCCACGTCTTCAAGGTATGCACATAAACTACAGTTTGCAAACACTTGTAAATACCACGTACGTTAGGGCAGTTCTGAGTGACTCTCATAACTCTTAAACTTTCCGTGATGGAATCTTTGAAATGCACTTTGTCACAAAAACAAACATGCATTTTGGTTCTTTTATAGATTTATTATCAGTCTTCTGGAAATCTGCTGGGTCAAAAATACACACAGAAATTTGGATTATCAGTTTTGTTGATGTAGAAAGTTGTAGTAATCAAGTTTTTTTTTTTTTGGTGGCTTCTTAACTTGTGAGTGATTGCAATTGACTACATCTGCTGACTTCTGAGTCAATTTAAATAGACCCAAAGACACTTCTGTAGAGAATTAAGCAGCACTGGAAACCCAAGACTGCTTTAATATACATGGCCTTTATAAGTGTATGTAAACTTTTGTTCACTACTCATATCATCATTGCAAGAATTCACAGTTTATACATTGAGATTGTGTCATAAAAACCCATGTTAGCTTGTAAAATATGGTCATTTTCACTGACGTAGCCCCTGACATTTGGAGGAAACCTGTGAAATCATCAGTTTACATCATCTCTCTCCCTTTCAAAGGTATTTGTTGCAAACCCCAACAAGACTCAGCCCGTGCTGGACATCCTGCTGAAGAACCAGACCAAGCTCGTGGAGTTCCTGAGCCACTTCCAGACGGACAGATCCGAGGACGAGCAGTTTTGCGACGAGAAAAACTATCTGATAAAGCAGATCCGGGACCTGAAGAGACCCACGGCACCCGAGGAAGCTTAACGCTTGCAGGGGACGGCCGCGCTGTCAGGTGGTAGATGTTAGAGGTGGTGGTTGGATCTGCAGAGGGCTGAGTGAAAGTCTGACAAACATGCTTCATTAAAATCTAATAATACGTACAAAGTATAGGAAAAAAAAAAACAAAAAAAAAAAATGTTACTACTTCCTTCACTTTCTGGTTTAGTGTGGATGTGGAGGTGATTTCCATCCAGCAACCTGAGTGGGCCAAGAACTGTTATTTAAACCACAGTGCTTCTTCTTTAGCGATAATGAAATGCCTTTAGTCCGTTTTTGTAACGTTGGACCTTAAACTGTTACCCTTCCACATGCATCGTTGCTGGCAGAGACCGTAGACTGACAGAAATTTCACACCATTCACAGCTAACTCGGGCTCTGTGGTGTTTTTTGAAAGTCCTTTTCCAGAACTTGTCTATATTTTAGCGATTGAAATGCTGAGAAGTAAATATATTATTTTTCTAATGTATCTGCTGGTAAACCGTTTGAAGCGGACAGTAACTCTTCTCTCTGAACACTTCCTTCAGCGACATGCTTAGGTTTGGTTTATCGTAAGCTGTTTTTTTTTCTAAAGGGACTCAGCTTTAGATATACGGCTTCGGCAGAGTGACATTTTGATCACGTTGGCGAGGTCAGCACGCAGTAGTAATATTTGGTGATTAATGTGCCGTTATTCGGCCTTTGGCTGCATGTGTGAGGTTACAGAGGGCAGGAACAACCCTGCAGTGCTGTACTTGCCAATGCATTAGCCGTCAACGGAAGAGAAAATCAAAACCATAGAGGAATCAATTAATTGCGCTGTGATTTTTTTTTTTTCGGCTGTGCTCTGCGCTGCTTACAAGACTGAAATAGTAACAGAGCATCAGATAATGCTGCAGGGTACCAGCAGTCCGTTCGTGGCAAACATGGACAGCCAGGATGTACCAATTGATCTCACTGGGAGCACTCCATTTCATCTTCACATACTGAGCACAGAGAGCAGAGATTTAACGAAACATAAGCACAGTGTAGCACGAGAAGCAATACCGCTGTAGCTCTGAGGATGCGTCTCGAGAATGTTGCGCCGTGTTATTTGTTATATTCGTATCAGACATGTTGAAGAGATTTCTGACTTTCACCAGGGATCGTTGTTTTGTTGAATAACTTTCCCGATCTCTTCTTCTTTCCCGACGTATTAAACATCTGCTGCGCTGGACTTCGGGAGTAAATCGACCGCAATATTTTTTGCTGAAACAAAATCACTGGGGTTGTAGTCAACCGAAGAAAATGACAGAAGTCTTATCTACTCTTCAACCAATCGATTGATTGTGGGGGGAAAAAAAATCTGTACATTAACTAAATTGGCTGCAGTGCTCTGAGTTCACTCCACCTGCAGGATTATTAGTCCTAATGAATTATAAATAAAGATAAAAAAGCTTGGATTTGCAGCATATTGGATCATTTAAACTCATTACGTTCTACTGAGATAACAGACCAGCATGCTCCTGCACGTGTTCATATGATTTCTGAAAATAGATTTTTCTCAACTTGTGATCCGGCACAAGAGCTGCAGAGGAATAAAACGCAGACTAGCTAGCTGCTGTTTTTAGAGGATCTGTTGGTTGCTGAGCTGTGATATACAAACTGCTGTCTGCTCAGTTTACACTCTTTGAGACCAACTGTTTGAACACAATGCAGCTAACAGCTTCTTTGACATGTGGTCAGTTGCTTTTAAAGCCCAATAAAATAGGTTTGACCTGGCAGTCACCAATAGGTTGGGCGAGTTCAAAGTTGGCAAAATGCAATCTGTTCCTCCTAAACAATGGATTAATCCCGGAAGGCTGTTGATATGCCGCCTTTCTTGTTATAAAAGTAACACCAGAGATTAACCAACCGATGAGTGTTTGGACACAACAGTCCTAAAAATCACTCATATCGACTTAATCTCATGTAAACAACAACTCCCAACACAAAAGCAGGTGTTAAATACAATAACTTCAACACTTTTGTCTCTTTTCTGATATGATAATAACATTTTGATAGAATACGCTGCAACGTGCCCGCGACGCATCCCAAAGCAGCTTCAATGAGATGTCACCGGACTTGTCAGAATAACCACATGCACTGTTTCAACACGAATCCGTTTGTTCTGGATGACGAGCACTGAATTTGTTCCTCACACGCGTTACTGATCAGCAATATTTCTTTCAGAGGACTCTTGCCTTACTTCTGCCACGCAGTCACTAAAAATGGCTGAAATTAGGGACTTCAAGATGTGTTGTCTGTGCACAGTCTTTTAGTATATACCTCATGGGATTTGAGTTTGCAGATGCTGTGTTCTCTTTCTTTCTTTTCTTTTCTTTCTTTCCTCGATATTTTATTTGACATTTTTAAAACACGCAACAGTGGTTTGTATGCACGCCTGAATTACGATATACAGTGTATGTTCACACTTGAACAGGGACTGCAGCCTGGTTTTCTCAAAGGAAAGCTAGATTTTTAAACTGAACTCTTTTCATTGGGTGGCGCCACACCAACGTTAATTCATAATGAATTGCAGTGTGGTACCTTGTAATGAATGTTGCCTTATTTAAAGACCTTTAATGGATCGTAATGATCGTGTAAAATTCCAGACCTCTTAATTTGTTTTTAAACCAAAGTCGATATAAAAAGGGCAAAAAAAAATGTACATTTCAAGTCCCAAATGCATAACTAGTTAATTTCTCAGGTTCACGTGTAAAGTAAGTTTTATTGTTTTGTTTTTTTTGCCGACTGCGTTACGCTCCAAACATGATCCTGCGAGTGTAAATATATTTTAATCGAGATCAGTAAACATCACTCGGAGTACTTTTTCAGTTCTGGTTAACTTGCTTTTTCTGTTTTTCTGTTTTTTATTTCTTTTTAAATCACTGATTGCTGTCTGGTTAAACTGCACCAGATAGTCGGTATCAGGCCTTTCAGGGGCCATGAAATAATTTGAGAACTTAGCTGTGAATGTGGTACATTATGCATAAAAAAAAAAAGACTGAAGTCCTGCACACAGTACGCTGTCATGTCATCAGCTTATGAAAGAAAGTTAAAAACCGTGTTTGAAACTACCCCAAACGTTCAGATCCTTTGTGAAACGATTCTGAAGTCATTTGATTTAAACACACAGCAGGAAGTGAGAACTAACGAGCTCAAACAAACTCACCATTCGCTGACAAAACAGTCGATCCTCAGTAATATTATCCCAGATTATTTGACTTCGGTGTAACAGAAGAATTAAAAAAAAAAAAGTTGGTGGTTTTTTTCCAGATTGGCTGTGTGAATGTGTTCCAGCTTTCTTGAAATTTGAGTCCAGTCATGACATGCACTTTGGGAAGGACGTGTTGTTCTCAGCCCCGCCACCAGAGGGAGCTGCTGGCAACAGTTGGCACCTTGTATTAGTTGTACAAACAAAGCATTTCATGTTTCCATAACCCTACCTCCAGTTATATGAATCACTGGCGAAGCTATATAGACGTCAACTCCTTCAGATCAGTGCTATATATTTCATGATTTAGAGTTTTCTGTTTTTTTTTTTTTTTTGTGCTTGACTTTTTCTTTATTTTTTTTTTTTTTACTCTGTTGCCTTCTTTTTCCCCTTTTCTCTTTCCCACACTGGATATTTTATTTACCATGGGAGCGAAATATGTGTACATAACTTTATAAAGGATAAGTGATGTGTGAAAGCATTCATGAAAATAAAACGTTACGGCAATTTGTTTTGTGGACGCTTCCTCATTAGACTTATTGTTTTTATTGTGTTTGCAGGAAAAAAAACGCTGCTTGACAACTTTGTTTTATTATATTTAAAGCAGAACACTTTCATCAATCTAATGCAGATGTGTAGCTGTGTAATTACCAGCATAGTTTTAATCAATTTAAGCCTCAAGCAACATGTAGTTCATCTTAACAGCTAAATATTTTTGTAGTAAGGCTGCAGGGTTGTATAGATAAACCTGTCATAACTGATTTTTTTCCCAACCACAGTTGTTTATTTACACATCCAGCAGTTAAAAAGTTGTTACAGTCCACTTAGACAGTGAGAGCAGCCATTTTGGCTCCAGTTTCACTTTGGTTTCGGTCTCTACAAACTCCAGATATGTGCCTGTTTATCTGCAAACATCTACAGTATGTTCAGCAGCTAGTCTGTGTCTTCTGGTAGTTGTGAGCAGGCAGCTGGTGAACTGGGTTTTTACAGCTGAGAATACCTGCATGTTGCACCTGAACGCAACACTGCTAGAACACCGAGGACAGCTGCTTCACAATGAGATGAAAGCCACCATGAAGCAGACAAGAGATGCAGATTCAAGTTAAACATTTAGAATGTGCTCAAAGTATAATTATTATTATTACAGATTTTTTTTCTTACTTTTATTTTGATGCAGTGTTTGCAGTGACCAGAAGAACCCAGATTATAATAGAAGATTAGGTTCTGAAAAAAATTATTCCAGCTCCTTCAGCTATTCTGGAAGCACCTGCTCTAGTTGCTTAGAAATCATAATTGATTAATTGATCATTTAAGGTGAGACACTCCAGACAAAAACATTTTTTTTGTGACAATTTTGAAATTTGGGGCTATTTTGCTTCCAGAATATCTTCTGCCAGATTTGTGAGAAGAAAACATTCACATGTAATTCAATTCAATTCAATTCAGTTTTATTTGTATAGCGCATATTTACAACGACAAGTCATCTCATAGCGCTTAAAGGCAGAAACACCCAACAATCCAAACATTTGGATTCCCTATAAGCTTCAGCAGTCCGCAAGCAGTCTGGGGGAAAAAAAAACCTCAGACAGAACCAGGCTCAGGGAGGGACGGCCATCTGCCTCGACCGGTTGGGTGGATGTGGGATGAATTGTTGAACATTTTGTTTAGTTCAGGGGTGTCGAATTCTGCTCCTCGAGGGCCGCAATCCTGCAAGTTTTAGATGTTTCCTTCTTCCAACACACCTGATTCAAATGATCAGGGTCGTTATCAGGCTTCTGCAGAGCTTGATGATGAGCTGATTATTTGAATCACGTGTGTTGGAAGAGGGAAACATCTAAAACTTGCAGGATTGCGGCCCTCCAGGACCAGGATTCGACACCCCTGGTTTAGTTTATTTTACTGGAGTTTGTTTTTTGGATGCATGAGATGAGATAATAACCTCATTTGCACGTTTACATGCACATAAAATATCAGAAAACTTTAAAAAAAGAAGAAGAAGAAGCAGTTATCTCATTGTAGGTAAATATGGAGATTTCATGTTGATTTGTTGGTTAAAAGCTTAACACGTAAACTGAGGCTTCCATAAAGAATGTATAGAGTTTCATCATTTATATCTTCAGTGGCTGTTTCCTGCGACTCTGAGCCAAAAGGCTCCTCTTCAGTAGCTCTTCCAGACTTTCCAGTTTTGTTCTGATCTGTATTCTAAAGGTTTTTACTGAAGATGTTGTTCATATATCATTCATAGTCCGGCTTTAGAACATTTTATTCCTAAAAACAAGGTGAAAATTGATTTTGGAGTTGGATTTTTTTTCTTTTGACAGTATTTTCTGACTCATGAGTGATAACAAAAGATAACTAAAAGTCTCCATAAAACCTTTTGGCTCCAATATGTCAACAAAATGAAAGAAGAATTTTAAATCCACATTGTGTTTAGATGTTATTTAGACAGATAACATCCTGTGTGTGTATCTGAACAGGAAGCTTGAAGTACAAAAGTAACTCAGTCGTCATAAATAATCAGCCTGAGAAGATTCATGATGGTAACTGCTGGTTCTCATTTTTACTGTGTTCACTTGTAGCATCTCACCTTAAACCATTTATCAAACAAAATATGCTGATTCCAGGGATTTGATGTTTTTCTGTTTCGAGCTCGTCTTGATCTTTAGGGACCATTCATGAACGTCCACTTAACGAACACTGGTTAGTTTTTAACTGACGAATGAACACGTGATCCAGGGCTGTTGGGCTGTTTTCTGCAATTCATTTATTACGTGACATAATTTTTTAATATCATCTGTTTAATTCTAACTAATTAGTTCATAATAGATATCTACAAGTCTTCCTACATTACAGAGTTGTAGATGAAAATTCTAATGATCTAAAACTCAATTCTGATCAATCAAATGTGAAACCACTGCAAACATGTGATCTTAGATATCTAGAAAAGCAGTTCTGGGCAACTACCATGCAACCCTATGTATGAATCACTGCTCGTCAGCCCCACTGATTAAATGCTACAGAGAAAATAGAGCCTTTATTCTCACACAAATTGGAAATGCTTCTCCTTCAGCACAAGGAATTTCAAGTATCTGCAAAAACAACATTCTTTTGAGTAAAAAAAAAAACGTATATTACACTTTAAAAAGTGTGTGTTGCACCAGCATGTAGTTAAATTGCACTTGTTCTTGCACAATGGCAGCATGTGTGTGGTAAAAGGAAGCATGTTTGCCCACACATCTGAATCAAGTCCATCCCCTTTACATGCTTCCAACTTGTTTACCCAGTAGTGCACATTAATGCCGTTCCAGATCTCCCCCCTCCTCCCAGCTCAGAGCGCGGGGTTACTGGTGTCAGCCCAGTTCAAAACACTGGGACACATTCCATCCTACCAGGAGGTGTCCAACATGAGGCCTGTTCAATACGCTGGCAGCCTATTGTCTGTGAGGAGCTGCAGACTTATTAAACTAATACACAGCAGTGGGACTCCTGCAGGTTTATTAGATGTAGCTGCTTACATTCACACACAATGCAAAAAAAAAATAATCTAACAGACCATAATTAACCCTGTTGCTTTATAGGGCTGCATGAGATCAAGAAATGAGTGAAGTCAAATGTGCAGCCACATTGTTCCTTCTCTTAAACTCCACCAATCAGAGCCCACACAGGCGCAGCATGGGAAAGTGGGTTAAAGTTCAACCAGGGAAGAAGGCAAGTGAGGCAACGCTGCAGCCCGGGTTCCCACAGTGAGGGGAGATCCAGCGGCATGCTCTGCACACCAGCCCGCATCCCTCAACCGTGGAGCTCAGGTGCAAGGAAAAAAAAATTACAATCCGCTGATTATTTGTGTGCATGTGAGTGAGGGCCTGGTGGTGCGGGACGGACGGACGCCTGCAGCCGGAGCAGAAGGCTCGGTGGGGGCAGGGTTTTACAGAGGTTACAGGTCACAAGCCTCCTGGGTTCCTTTTGACCAGCGCCGCGCAGAAAGAAGTAGCGAGATGCGCCAGTAAAACTCTCCTCACTCCGGTTTGGCAAATCCAGAATTTATCGGCCGCCGCGGAGGAAAGCGTCTGACGCATGGTGCCAAAAACCTCCATCCTGGAGGATTTTGACGGATCCGCAGAGGAGTGCGTCGCCTCCGTGCGCTCCTGTCCACCCCAACCCCCACAAAGAGGAAAACAACCGAAAAAAGATGCGCTCACGATTTCATGCATGGCGAAACTTTTTGTGTGCAGAAAAAGGGTTGCAAAGGAGGCTGCAGGAGACACAAGCATCTCCGGAGTGAAGGTACGTGGTGCTTCGTGCGTAACAGTGGATTCATTCTCCATCCAAAGGTAGGCTGGCTGCTGCAGCTTCTCCTCCTTATTGACTGATTATAAGAAGCCTTTGTTTCCATTTTTAGAAACTCTAAACCATCAGGAAAATGTTTGCAGGATGTTGTCTCGTCTGATTTGGCTGCTTCCTTAACAAGCTTTGTGCTCTCAGACTTTTTTTTTTTTTCCACCATCACTGGAATCCTCAAACTTCACGTTTTCTCTCCATCAGGAGCCACAATGGCTTGTTAAAGTTGAAGTCTTTGTTGGGTGTTTTCAGGCTGAGCTGGTCACTGTTAATCCGCACAGACTCACAAAATTCATCCGCTCCGGTCCTCAGCAGCTGCTCGTGTTTCTATTAATTGCGTAATTGGACGTGATCGCCATTGAGCTGCGTGTTCTTTTTTTTTTTTTTAATTGAGGGGAGTTGACGCGCTCATCATCACATCATCAGACGCTGTTGGCGCCACTTTGTGAAATCACAGCTCTGCGACCTCATTCATAAAAGTCATTATGACTCAGACACGAAGCCTCCAGCCAAAGACAATAGATTATGAAGTAAAAATGGTTTCTGATGCTGTGCTTTGTGAGCATGTTTTTATTGAAATGTGGAGCTTTAAATTCGGATTAAGCTCCCCTCCCCCTCGTGTGCGGCGTGGGACAGCCAGGGAAACCTGTGGAGAGTCCAACAACCTGCAAATATCTGGATTAATATACAGAAATAATATATTATTGGACACTGGAAAAGACAGAAAATACACTTCTGATAAATGGAAATTTCCAAACCTGTGGCATCAACAATGAAAGCTATCATTAAACTGTAATCTAAGTTTTCAGATCCACATTTACTGACCTATTTAGTATATTTTTGAATTACTTTTCAAGACTTTTTTTCATATTACGTTACTTTCTGCGAATATATTTCAACACAAAACATTTTACTGCATTTATTTCACAGCTGAGTTTGCAGATAATCGTTTATTTGAAGCATCGGCTCATAAAATGCATGTGAAATTATTAAAATCAGTCTAATTTTCATGTGCTATTTGATTCAAAGCTTCTACTCTCCAGTGAGTATTCCTGCATGTTGTTGTTAGTTTTACTCCAGCTGTCGATCTGGGCGCTTCATTAACCCCTCTGAATCTTAAGTTTCTGGAAGTTTGCTTTACTTTCTCTCACATCCCTAATCTGCATCGATTTCAACGAGTTATACCACTTGAAAGACAAACGGCTTCATTCTGCAGCATCTCGCAAAGTGCTCATTCTGTGGTAATGATTTACAGCAGCAGGTTAAATATTTATATTCATTTGTCACTCTCGATTGATTTTGTTTCAGATGCTGCAGCCTGGAAGCGTTTTGTCTGGAGGAGCAGGAAGTGTCGGGTCCATCAGCTCCCTCCCCTCCTCGTCACGGTTCTCCAGCTAAGGTGCATCTAGTGTAGTTAGTGAAGTAGTTCAGCATCTACTGCCCTAGTTGCTCCTTCTGGCTGGAGGGCTCGTCCTTTTTCAGCGTCGGAAAGATTTTTCACCACACTTGACCTGAAAACTTGTGATGATGAAAAGCCCAAAGTGCTTGTTTTTAGAGCACAAATATGCTATTCCTCCTGTTTTCAGCTGATTGACTGCGAGTGCCACATGTGATAGAGCAAAAAAAAGAAAAAAAAAGCATGTCACCGCTCTTAAAACACAATCTGAAGCTATATATTGTAACAGAATGCATGCATTCAATGTACAGTGATGCACAAATTATGTACGTACTAAACAAATGATCCTTCAGCAGGATTCACTGTGGAAGTCTGCAGTTAGAGTTTCATTATCATGTGTTGCATAAATGTGAAGGTTAATAGAAGGGATGCGAGATAATATCAGTTTCAGCAGATAAAGGCTTTAAAATTAAATATCAACGTCACCCAGAATGAGAATTGACAGGCAGATAAGATGAAAATGTTGGATAAAAAAATAGAGGCAGTAGTTTTCCCAGTGATTATTTAAATTTTAAAAAGCGTTTTATGTCTGCACCTCCCAGCAGGCCGTCATAAGAGAAGGTGTGATAGTAATGTTAACGCCACTGCAGGAGAGAGCTGATGATTCCTGCATTTCGTAGGAGAATGTGCTTATATTGGTTTCTGCAATCAGCCAAAATAAGTTGGTAAATAACGACATATCGGATATCAATGAAACTCCAGTATTGTGCACCCCTACAGCTGTCAGTGTGTCACATCTATCCGTGTTTGTGCTCAGGTTTCCCCCCTCAGCTGAACACGCTGTGGACTTTGCAGTTCCAAAGTGCTCACAGTGCAGGTAGTACACACTGATCTACTGCAGTTTGTGCACTTCAGGTGCTGCTGGTCACCTTCCATCAGCCCGTCCGCGGCGCTTCCAGGTGGAACTCGACTGGGTTTACAGACAGTTTTGTTGGTTTGCTGTCAGCTTCTGCCAATCTCTGCTGTGCAAATCCATGCAAAGCTCTCTGTTGCTCAGACACACAAACACAGATATATGGTTTTTATTTTCTCTGCTTCCAAGCTTTGAGGAACACTTGAAACACGTTCTTCCGCCGCCGCCACCACCGGGTGTTCAAGAGAGGAGCTGCTGTTTGTTTGGTTGTGTCAGTGATGTCGCAGGCATGTTAACATTTTCTTTGACTTTGCTGTTTGTCTCGCTGTTTTCGGATGGATGACTCCGCAATTTCAACACTTGACAAGATGACAGAAATTGCACAGTATCCATCTGCAATCCGCCAGATGTTGGGAAACGGCTGCACATTGTTGTGTGTAAAAAAAAAATCTGCAAAAATCAAAGTGTCTTCTTCTGACTTGATGAGCTTTGTTCAGTCTGCAGGTACAAATGTTGGAACCACTTGTGTCTGCTGAACACTAGATGGCACCATCTCAGCTTTAATGGCTGTTTGGAGCTGAGTTGTGCACTCAGGATGAGATTAATAGGGACAAAGAAAGCAAAATCTAATTAGATAATGTTTTAGAATTAGATTTGTGTAATTACTGGAGATAGAATTAGACTGTTCATGCCCACTTTTGCATGATTTGTACAGATTTCTAAATGCTCCATTTGATTTCCGCTCACTTTGTTCATGTGATTGAATAATTAAAGGACATTTCCAGCTCATGCAACTGTGTTTGATCTTTATTTGAATATATGTGCAGCTCCTGAGCACTTTTGTTGTGTGAATATATTAAACCAGGCCTGTACAGGTACTGTGCCCTAATTGCATCCTATAACATACAGTGCCATTCATCTAAAGCGACACCAGCCCTCGTAGCGCATTAATCCCCTCCTATCTCCACTCCTGCACCCACACAGGGCCAATGGATCAGCTCACATCTCTACTATCACAGAGAGGGGAGAATCTCTCCGTACGCGCTGCCGGTTTCACGCCGTGGCGCGCGCTTTTGGTGGGGTGCGCGCACATGTATCCGGGGCTCGGTCATCAGTGCGGAGCCTCAGTGCCGCGAGTGGAGAAGGACTCATAAGTTATCAGTGTAGCTTCACCAAGAGACTCCACCGAGCAGCTCTCCGGTCGGACGGACGCGTTAAAGGCGAGCGTAAAGCGAAGGATGCGGATCCGAGCGGAGCCGGGAGCTGCAGCTTCACCTCGTCAGCGCCAAAGCGGGATGCCGCTGTAACTTTTAATGTGCCGAAGTTGATCTCACCTGTTCGTTGCTCCGCTTCCGTCCGGTTTTGGCAACGCACTTCCCGCCCGCCATGCCTGGTCCGGCGGTCCACGGTGCGCTCTTCGTGTGCGCATTCCTCCAGCTGTTCTCCCTCCCCGGCGGACAGGTGCCGAACTGCCAGGAGGTGCGCACCGTGTTCCAGTCTCTGCACCCGGGGTCCAAGTGGGTCCCCGAAACCCCGGTGTCAGGTAACTCTCATCGGTCTAACAGCTGCTACAAACGGGGCAGAGCTGCTCCACGCTTTTTGCGCACTTTATGCACTGTAGGCTAAAGTGGATTTGACTGATTCAGCAGCGACTGAAAACACTCTTGTTCCATTTCACTGTGCAGTTTGAGAGGAGATTACCTTTACAACAGTTTTGTTAAAAGGCTGACCTCTCCGGTGTTAGCGGTGAGAGCCAACCCACACACTCTCTCCGTCGACATTTACCAACCTGCTGTGAAACATCCACGTTAAGTAGGTAAAAAAATGCAGGTTGGATTATGTAAACCACTTAACAAGCTGATGGAATCGATTCGTTCTGGTATTGATTCAAGCCTTTTCCTGAAAACTAACTTTGATTTGTTCAGCATATTGAAAACTGGAAGGAGACATGAGGACATTTTTGCAAATACTTGCTATGTGGGTTGGAAAAAAAACAAATGTTTGATGCTTGTTCTTTTTCTGTACATGAGAATAGAGTCAAAGTCAAGAAGAAAAGATTATTAATGATGTTCAGGCTGGTCTCTTGACAGCAACATTATCACAGAGTCTAAATTAATGGTGTTCTCAGCAATTTTGTAAAAGATGCAGGAGGGTTCTTGAGCCTAAATGTCACTGGTTTCTGTCTTGTCTGATGAGGGAGGAACACGTCTTTAGTTAATAATTCAGCTCTTTGTGGGATAGAAATAACAGCACCAATCCTCTGTTCTGTTTTGCTGCACGTTGGGAGCCTGTTGCATGCATTCTGATTCAGTATGTAAATGCAGATCCCTCTCATGCTGCTGAATCACAGCCAGCTGCAAATGTTAATTGGGTTTTTTCTTTTTTTTTTAGTGTCATGTCAGCACAGGGGAAGTGCTCCAGGTTAACTGTTTTCTCTCCATTATCAGCATGCAATCCTCACACACTGATTCAAAGAGGTTTACTAAATATTATTAAATGTTCCCGGAGCATGAAAGAGTGTAGCAAATGTGGGAGAAAAAAAAAAAAAGCTTCAAATTTAAGCAGCAGGAAAGAAAAAAAAGTGTGATGCACTTTGAAGCAGATTTTGTCACGCTGCCTCCACCACATATTAATCTCCCATCTTGTAAAAAGGTGCATGCAGCTTCCAGCCGCTGAGCCCCACATTTCACCACGCATCCATCTTTAATCACACACCTTCCACCTATAGGCCGTCCAGCGTTTTATCTCACAGCCACGGGGGTGGGAGTGGGGGGGGAAACATCTCAGAGAAATATTTAGCCTCCCCGAATCAGAGGCAGAGCAGGTCGGCTGTCTGAGCTGGACGCAGTTCACAACTATTACTTTCAGTGAAAAATCAATTCTCCAATCAGCCAAAGCACAATCCATCTCCGTAAGTAAAGGCAGGGCTTGGTTTACACACTCTCGTTGCCACTCTGTTTGCAGATTAATTGCTGGTTTCGTGACGTGAGCTGCTCGTTCAGTAGGTGAGTCACGATGAAGCACTGGGCTTTTATAGAGGAGCAACTAGAAACCGAGATTGCTGTAGAACAGGAGTGTTAAAACATTACGAACCAAACTCCTGAAGTGATGACATTTTTGCTGACGACAATCCAACAATAACTTCTGTTTGGAGTCTCAGGGATCCTTGACGTCCATCCATCCATTATCTATACACCACTTAATCACCAGTCTATCACAGGGCCACGCTTGGAGACAGACGACCAAGCACACTCGCATTCGCATCTACGGACAATTTAGAATCACCAATTAACCTCAACATGTTTTTGGACTGTGTGGGAGGAAGCTGGAGAACCTGGAGAGAACCCACGCTGCACGGGGGGAACATGCAAACTCCACACAGAAAGATCCTAATGTCCTAACTGGGATGCAAACGTGGGACCTTCTAGCTGCGAGGCGATGGTTCTAACCACAGAGTCACCTTGCAGCCCATCTTTGATGTCAATATAGTCAATTTTGCACTTTTTAGCCAGTTTCACAGATCTTAAATATGACTGTTTGGATTCATGTTTGGAGCAGTTTGTTCCAAAGAGATGCTGCAAGGTGTCAGTTCTCCTTAAGCTGAGAACGATCATCGGTCTGGCTGATCATCGTGGCTGATATTTGGCATATTTCAAATTATTTGTACTGCTATTTTTATTGACCGATTATTGATAAATTCACTACGTCTGATGCAGCCTCCTCTCTCTGTCCGTCGTCACTCTGCGATCTCTGAAATGTCACTCAAACAGGGGAAACTGAACACAAGCTGTTGCCACAAACCAGGAAATTACTTTCACAGTGGCTAAGGCTAACAGCTAGCGGGTAAGTTAGAAGGCAGCCAACCCCGAAACAGAGTCTGGAACACCAGAAGTAATAATGCTTTAAGATCTGGACCTTAGTGGGCAACCAAAGTGATAAAACAGTCAAATATCAAGAAAACAAAAGACTGCAGGAGACAAACTGATCAATCTCAGTTAATCTCACATGAAGAGAGGAGAGCATCCTGATTTAATCACTCCTATTTCTATTTTACACATTCAGTTATAGTCACCCTTATTAGAGAAGAAGCCTCGTTATGAATGACAGATTCTATCATATGCTGTTAAAAACATTACATATACATACAAGCCAATAACCGGCATCAATATCGGCCCTGAAAAACACACAACGGTCAAACCCTACTCATAACAACATTAAAACCACCTGCAGGTTCCTCCAGGACGTTGGCAGCAGATCCTTTAGTCCTCTGTGGATCAGCATCGCTCCGGTGCTTGATCTGATTTAGATCTGGGGGGGGTTTGGAGCTCCTGAGCAGTTTTTTGCGACGTTACAGGGGTGGTTGTCCTGCTGAAATAGGCTGCTAATGTTGGGGAGTGTTTGTGTGTGCTTGGTCTGCAACAACATATAGGTTGGTGCCCGAGAAACTTGAGGTTTTCAAGCAGAACATTGCCTCGTAATGAGATGATCAGTGGTTTTAATGTTGTGGTTGATCAATGTATTCGTTCACGCACAGCCCATATAACACTGAGAACATGATCTGCTTTGGTGTATTTATGCGTTGTAGTAATTTCAGCCACTCTATTACCTTTATCACACGTGCAGGCCCAGTTAGCCCAATATGTTCCTACACTATATTGGCTTTTAATAAGGTCAGAGACTGTAAAGCCAGTATCACATAACACAGGAGTTAATATACGAGGTTAGATTACTTATTTCACAGCTTTTTTTTTTACTAGGTGTTGACGTTTGCCCCTCTGGGAATCTTGTGAAAAGAAATATAACTAATAAATATGTATAATAATGTGAACCCTTATGATAACATAATCCCTCTTATATTCCTTTCATGTCCTATTATAGTTCGAGTATGCGACGTTTTAAAGGAGAGTTTTTGTTTTATTCAGTTTAATTCAAACAACTTTATTAATCCCACCTGAGGCAGTTCATTTGAAGCACTTTGCTGTTGCTTACACAACAAAGTACACACACACACACCCACACACATCTGCATGCAATTATGCGTGCATGTACATACGTATATATACCCGCACACATCACAGCAAATAAAGTTCAATGTCGCATTGCTGCCTGTGAAGTATTTAAAAGACGAACGGCAGAAGGAATGAATGGTTTTACGTGCAGGTATAGCAAAGCTGCGCCTGCAAGGACATGAAAAGGAGAATCTAGAATACTTGTTGCTCTCCTAAGGATTTGTTGGTTGCAAAAAAAAAAGAATTCAGGTGCTTTACTCCAGTGATCCTAAAGCAGATTTTAACAATGAGGAAACCAACATATAAAAACTCAGGAGACTCAATAAAAGATTGGTAAAACCGGAGAAGGAATTCAGTCACTGTTGTTCACAGGAGCTTCTGCATTATGTTAGTGAGATATGTCCTTAAGTGCAAAACTTACAGGTCTGTAAAAAGCCCAATGCATGAGATGAGTGGACGTTCCACCAACATGCATGCACTTTGAGTACTTATTGCACGTATCTTCCACCGGGCACGTTGCCAGATTGTAGATGGCACAAGAATGGCAGCAATGATCAGCCATGTGAGCTTGCCCTGCTAAAGAAGTAACGAAAGACAGAAGCAGAATAAAGAATGACAAAGTTTGCATAAAACAAAAGAAACTGAGTCAGCGTCGGTATGGCTTGTCCACACTGCTTTCTGTGGTGTATCCTTTCCTGTTGGTGTTTATCTGGTTTGTTTTGTGGGCTGAGGTGAAAGTGGAACGGTGGCCCAATCCCAGTCTGCACCACGAGTGTTCAGGTACAAACCCAACAACAGGCAGGTTGAGGCGAAAGATATTCTAATTAAACCAAACTAGCAAACACAAGGCGGCTGGCAAACGAAACTCAGAGAAACAAAAAATCCAAAAGTACACAAACCAGTGTGAGGAGAGGAAAACATGAGGTAGGCGAATAAGGAGAGTAAACTCAAGACAGAAGAGAAGTTAAAATGAGATGAACTGGCAAAGACAGAAGGAAGGACGAGACTGTTTAAACACCAACAGCTGATTGGGGAGAAGTGACACGGGTTTAAATTAGGAGGGAAAGGACAACGTGACCCACATAGACTGGGATCTTTACAAAATATAACAGGAAGTAAACACAACAAAAAAAACCTGAACATTAAACCCTCACAGACGTCACAGCTGTAGTGTTTGTGTGTGAGGGCAGGAGATGCTATAAAAAGTGGGATGGGACACACCAAGACAGCACATGTTGCACAGAAACAAGCACTGTCATTAAAAAAAACAGAAGAATTTGGACTCGTTTTTGATTCGCAGTGTAATCAGCTGCTCAGATGATCATTCTGTGTCTGTCTCGCTACAGTCTTTATACATTTGAAGTCAAGAAAGCATCTGTTAAGCAGCCGTTTGACTGAAATTACAAAAACCCCTCTACTTATGTGCAATAAATAACCGCAACAGCATGCAGCCCGATGCTGTCACTTACAGATAAACTTCCCGGCACCGTCCATGCTTGCAGCAACTCCATCAGGAAAGTCTGCAGATGTGCAAACCCACGAAAAAAGGTGCATAATAGCATTGAACAGACCAAAAGTCTTTATTTATTTCAGCCAAAGTATATCAGAAGTAGGGCTGCAAAGTGGTTAGCACCGTTGCCTCGCAGCAAGAAGGTCGCCGGTTCACATCCCGGTCAGGACACCCGGGATCTTTCTGTGTGGACTTTGCATGTTCTCCTCGTGCAGCGTGGGTTCTCTCCGGGTTCTCCGGCTTCCTCCCACACAGTCCAAAAACATGTTGAGGTTAATTGGTGATTCTAAATTGTCTGTAGGTGTGAATGTGAGTGTACTTGGTTGTCTGTCTCTAAGTGTAGCCCTGTGATAGACTGGTGACCTGTCCAGGGTGTCTCCTGCCTTCACCCTGTGTCAGCTGGGATAGACTCCAGCCCCCCATGACCCTAGTGAGGATGAAGCGGTGTATAGATAATGGATGGATGGATGGATATCAGAAGCACTGAATGCACAAATACCTTGTGCCTGTAGCCATTGTGACTATTTCTATGCTGCATTACAAAAAGGATTTTCTCAGTTTGTTGTTGAGATCAGACTTTGTGTAGGTGTTCTGAGGTATCATAGCCTTCATGCACTTAGCTGGAACGTGGCGTTCGGTTCTTGGGTTGATGTACAGACCTCCAGCTGTATATTCATGTGGTTTTGGATAAAGGCCTGAAAGAAGTTTATTCTCAGTTATATGCTTTTAAAATCTATCTTCTTTGTGCCGTTTCTGTGATCCTGCAGACTCTCGCTTTAACTAGGGAGTGAACCCTTTTAACCCAATCAGGATCTGATCCCAGGACTCACAGCCATAACAAAGCAACTGTTAGCGCTTTAAAAGAAATGGACAGATTTAATTTTTTACTACAAAGATCTGCTCCCTTAAAAAGAAGTGGCTCATAAAACCGTTCCTCGACGGTTCCAGTACAAATACTTCATATCCTGTGATGACTCAGCCATTAATTTCCTTTTGCAATATTTAAGCCTTGTACAAACATTTCAAAATGAATATCCGTAACAAAACAGAGTTATGGGCCAGTGCTTGTGCTTTAGTTAGGATTTCCATAAATCTAAGCTCCCACTTTTGTCTTAATGAGCATGAAATATGCAGTCCCTACATTTAGTACATTTTGGGCCTATTTTTTTCCGCCTCATCCATAATATATACTTGTCATTAATTCATACGGAGTCACAGTTGCATGTTCTGTTAGTTTTTTTCTGAACTTGTTAAGAAATTCGGCAAGTAAATGCGGAACGGAGGGCTTGTCGTGCCGTCTAATGTAACATGAGTTTCTCATCGAGGCATGCAGCAGATGAAAGATTGATGAACTTACATGTTGGGGATGGATAGCTCTGATCTGACCGAGGGAAGTATCGCTTTCTATGAGGCAAACATGGAGTATTGATATGGAGTATTGTGTCTGGCCGATTCACAGAGATGTCCGCAGCTGAATTCTAATAACGCTGCGTGTTGTGCCGGAGGGGGAAGAACGCAGAGAAACAAAAAAGTTCCTCTCTCCACCAGCAACATTTAGACATGAAAAATCAAACCCCGAACAGCTGTGGGTGTAGCGCCGCTCGTGTCTTTGTTGCGGCTGCAGCTGTGGGTGGCTGAAGGTGAAATGGAGGCTGGGTGTCGGTTCACTCACTCGTGTCATCATATATGTGCAAGCAGAGACGAGCGTTTACCCCAGGACACGAGTGTGAAAGCAGCTCCATCAGGTTTGGTCGAGGCAGATCTCTGGCCGGCACGATTCGTAAGAGGAGCATCGGGTTCTCGTGAAATGGAAGAGTGATGCTGGAGGCTGAGCTGACAGCTGCCACTTATTTCAGCACAAAATCCTGCTCAGTGCTTCAGTGGAAGTTTCTTTTTATTTATTTTTTTGCTGTGAGCTTAAACAGCTTCACATTGTTTGATATTTCCTAACCGGGATGTGGACTTTACAGTAATTAGCTGCAGGGTCAGGGCACCCACTGTTGGTGTTATCATAAAAAAACAACAACAACAAAGAGCAAATGCTCCTGCTGCTAAATGACACCGGACTAATAGGTGGATCAATCTGACCTGAAGCGAGAGCTCTTTGGGCCTAATTTTACACCCGAGTGTGTTTAGTTGGTGCTTGTTCTTCCCCTTTTTGAAGAATCCCATTTTAATGAAGGGGACTTTTGTTTACTGCCTCATTGTTTTGTGTACACTTACGAAAAAAAGAGAAAAAATTTCACAGTCATGCTTCCAGCTTTCAGATTATTGCTTCATCAAATGGCTTAAAGTAGAGCAGTGAGCAAGGCGCTAAAAATACTTAAAACAACTGTAATCCCCAGTAGCTAATGATATTTTTATTCCTTGGGTTGGCTGTAAATTGCTCTTTCTTTATTTCACTTATTGTCTCTACAAAGTGACACCAGCTTATTTTGCCCTGGAGAGGTAGCCATGGATTCCCACATGCTTCCACTCAACACGGGTAGTTGTTGTATAATTTATGCTCATAATGAACAGCTTTTAGCATATTCTATATCTTAATACAACTTGTTTTTCCCCCATGGTCTCCGTCATTAAACTTGCATAGTGATAGCTTTCTAATTGGTGCAGGGAAACTTAGACACATAGTGTATTTGTGGCTGCCTCGACTTGGAGTCCCCGAGCTTGTTAAAGATGTGAGGAGAGGGACTGATCTCGTCTGTATGTACACAAGACTGAGACACGAGGCCCTGCTGGAGTTCCCAACAGTGTCCTCTCTAAAGAAACTTTTCTGTCACGGGAGAAGCAGCAGAGGGATGGTCAGATAAGGCTGCGGCGAACTGGAAGGTTCATCAGTGTGTTTTCAGAAGGCGTTAGAAGCCTGAAATAGAGCAGCCGCTGGACTGTGTGGCCTTTTTTCAGAGTATTGATTGAAGGTATGTCGTGATTTAACCCTCTGAACCTCAAATATTGATTTTATTGATGTGATGTTATTTGTCTTTAGTAGAACTCTGGTTAAAAAAAAAATTGAATAGTGAGATTTTTCTTTTTTTGATTCTGGAGGATTTTGTGAAAATGTGAGAATTGCACCAGCAGCATGTTACGATAAGTCACAAGTCACATGTATATTTTGTTGTCTTGTGTATAACATCCCTGAAGTTTGCAACGATGTTCAAACTCAGAGAAATTTCTATTTTTAGTCAGTATAACAATCAAGCAGCAACATCCGAGGGAAAAAACATAAAGCAAACTGAAGTGCCAAAAACTGCAGTTCCTCGAAAGTCCACTTGAGGCTGGCACCAAATTCAAGCCAGTTCCCGTAGCTTTCACTTGCTTTCTTGTTCGGTTTGTACGGTGGCCGACGTGGGCAAATGATGTGCATATTCAGAAACGAACTGCAAAAAGAAAAACGCTGCATATCCAGTCACACAAGTGCCCCAGGCCTCTAGGGGCAGTTTTAGGTCTTTAGCTTTTCAGTTACTGTGAATATATCGATGCTGAAATGGTGGTTTACCACCGCCTCCCTGTGTTCTCGCTGTTATTAATGTTTATCCTGGTAGACGAGAGAATACACACCTTTTCATACAACTTTTCCCTCAACTAACGTCACTTGTCTCCCTCACCGTTGTTTGCTTCTCAGGTGAAAAGCTCACTACTGCCCCTAGAGGCCAGTAGGACTTCTGTTGTGTGACTGGATATGCAGCGTTTTCTTTATATTGCATGTTTCTGTTTATGCAGTAAACATAGCGACATGAAATAAAACCATGGATAACAATATTACAAGTGGAAACCATGAAAAATGAGCTATTTTCAAACAATTATTAAATGATCTTTATTTTTTTTTTATGTAAGCACAATAAAAATTAACACTTTTCCACAAAGAAATTCTCCTAATTGGGAAAATATACAGTCACAATACCTTTTAAAAGAGGGTTTTTAGCTTTGAAGGTGCAGATCAATGGCCATCTCTCTCAGTTTATATGTTGCAAAATGTGGTTGCGCTCAAGTACAAACTAGTGGAGACATTAATTTTGTTTAATAAGTATTACTGTAAACCTTGATGCAACCATTATGCCAGTCATCCTCAGGGCTTCAGAACTGTTTAGCACAAATTTCTCTCCCATCCAGTGAAAAATAAGCAATCTGTGAGGTTTAGAAAGGATCACGAAAATAATTAAACACAGCCTCAAGGGCCAAAATTCATAGATTCAAAGAGTATTTGGAGCGGAGCTCAAGGATTTTGCAAGGCCCCAATGAATTGAGCAAAAGTTTTCGCATTAATTTTTAAAAAATAAAATCCAAGACATGAAGAGAAAAGGCGAGACGAGTTGATACAGAATAACCCAGAGATTTCTCAGGTGTTCCTAATAAACACGTTATTTTATCACTTAACATCTTTAGAGTAAAGCAAAAACATGCTTCAGGTCGAACACTTGGTAAACTGTTGGATTTGGTCCAAAAAAAGAAAGAGCTGAGAGAAAGTAAAGCTGTTAGAACTTGTTTGGTTTGTGGTGGTATTTCTTTCAGAGTGAATATTTTGCCGCCAAAAATGCTGCCGTCGTGTTGGGAAATTTCATTTTTGTCTACATTCATCCAGGAGTAGTTACGAGCAGAATAGATGCTTCAATATCAAGGTTGTGACGAGCCGAAGGGCGATCAATGTGTTTGTAAAAGGCATTCAAAGACTGGTATAAAAACGGCAGCTGTTCTGCATGTCTCCCCTTTCAGAGTATTGATTGAAAGTATGTAATAATTTAAAGGCGTCACCTTGAACTGAGGTTGTGTAGTGAGGAAATTTACATCTAAATTGCCCCTAGCCTTGCACCTTGTCTTTCTTCATTTAGTTTGAGAGAATTGGCCATCAGGACACAAAAATCGACTAATTAACCAATAACGGGCCGATAGAAAGTCGCTCTCGGTGCCCAATGGCTATTAAGCTCGAGGTAGGCGAAGAGAAACGAGCTCGGAACAAAACGGATGAAAGAGGAACGAGATGGGAAAAGGGGAGGAGAGATGCAGCTGAGCCTAAAGCAAAGAGGAGAAGGAGGAAGCTTATTCCCAAGTGATCTGTCAGCCAGAGAGAAGGCTTTATTTAGACGACGTGATTTTATTATTCGTGAAACTCTACGGGGAATCATTTCCATTCCGAATCCTTCACTTATTCCTCAGCGCTGTGGAACTTCTGTAATGAAACACATTTATCATCTGCAAAACGACAAACGTGCAGATGAATCTGTCTGTTTTGCCGGAGATAATTGCTAAATCCTCGTCTCTTTCTCTGCTCCGGCCGCGCTCGCCTCACCTGCGGGGCTATTGACAGCTCAATAATTTTGCCCCTGCAGCTCAAAATTAACTTGATCTTATCTGTCAGGAGTCTTTTGTCGGTATTGATTTAAGATATTAAGCCCTGTCAGTATGCATACAAAAGGCGCCGTGTGACAGCTTTATTGCCTCTTTCGCTCATTAGACCAAACACCTTAAACTCTGATGGGAGGGAGCACCATTCCACAGCACTTATTAATTATCGAGGCTGTCACTCTGTTGCATCTCCTGCGAGTTTAACTTCCACTGTCACGGCCTCGGCTCTGTTTCCGAGCATCCATTGTTCGAAAATCTCAAAGAGACAAAGCCTCAGAGATACTCACTTTTGTTATTAAGATAAACCCTCCGACTCGACAAAAGCCTTTTTGACGCGTTAGCTATCAAGACAGTTCCGATGCACTCACAATACCAGACCCCCTCTTCCAAATTAATCTCTCCGCTTCCATCTTTTTATCCGGCGCACCCCGAGCAGCCGAAGCCGACAGACTCCCCTGACATTTGTTTACCACGCCATCAATCAGGCCCTTGTCACCGACGCCTCAACTCCTCGTTGACGTTGCGACTCTACAGCCTCCGCCGAGCTCGCAGCAGCCGTGTGGGACGAGGAAGGCTGGGAGAGGAAAAGCACCGGGGAGGAGGGTTTTTCACAGGAACCCCGCTTTGTATTTAAACATCGGATGTTTGTGCCCTATTTGTGTCAGCGTCATTTTAAAGGAAAGCTCTGGGAGGAAGGTGTAAATTTATAGCTTGTCGTGTATAGAAAACGCGTCTGTCGTTTTCTTTCGCGACACCGGAAAGTCGTGTTGTTTCCTGTTTTTTTGTGGGGCCGCCACAAAGGTGTAAAATTTGAACCGGGCCTTTTTGAATAGATTTTCTAGTTCTTACAGCGCGACACTGTGAAAGCGGAGGCGTGTAATAAAAATGAATAAAGAAAGGCTTTTTGTAGAACGTGTCCTTCGGTGCATCGTCACAGCAAATGTCGCAGCCGAGGCCTCGTCTCTATCCTTGATCAGAACAAATTCTAACTGCTTGGTATTTATCTCCGTGACTCATTGAACTAATTTCTTCGGGGCACTTGCTCTTTGATCAGGTTGCGAACGGCGACGTCGCTCCGGTGAAACATCCCCCCGTCACCCCGGGTTTGCTTTGCCTGGCTCAAATCTGCACCTTTTCAGAAGAGCTCCGGGAATCCAATTATTTCTCATCTGGGTAAACAAACCTTTAGTGTCTGCAGCCAGGTAGCACAAATGTTTGTTTCATAGCCTTCAATCCAACTCGTGGCTGTGTTGTTGCTGTTTTTTTTTCATGCCATACATAATGAAAGCGTGCTGAAAGCTAGGTTTGTTTGTCTGCCTGCTGCACTGCTCCCAGCTCTCATCTTTGTGGCTAAAATAAAAAAAAATCTTTTTATTTTGATCCTCGGGAGTGAAAAGTGTAGCCTCGGAAAAGTTTCTGTTGACCAAATTGATCTCCGAGGAGAACTACACAGCCTTGGTGTATTGCTTGAATGTGCATCAAAATGACTCATGTTTTAAGCAGCAATTTATTTTTGACTTCAACCCCTCTAGATAACACAGCCTCTACGCAATAATCAAACGCTCATTAAGGCTACAGAATCTGCCGCAGATCGTGTTTCCTGTGCTTAGCATGCAGAGGATGCTGCTCGGGCTCCCGTTTTTTTTGTTTTTTTTTGAAAATTAAACAACGGTGGCTCCGCTGCTCCTTCCCTCTGCACATCCAGACTAGCGTGTTGTCTTTGCTGATTTCCTGCCAGGTGCGGATCTGCAGGTTTGCCAAACCAAAGGCCCGACCTGCTGTTCCAAGAAGATGGAGGAGCGGTATCAGGTAGCCGCACGCAGCAACATGGAGTCTGGCCTGCAGGTTGTCAGCGCGCAACTCAAGCGCCTCATCATCCAGAACGCTGCCATATTCCAAGGTAAGCAGTCGGTACAGTTTGTCCAAACCTGTCTCAAGCAGACATAATTGCATAAATTTAAGTTCTCAAATCAACACTGTCGGTATCCACTTTCTTGGCTACACGTCTCCCTCACAGCTCACTCCTCCAGACAGTGAGTCACGTATAAATAAAGCAGAAGCATAATGCACACAGACAGGGATGAGACGTTCAGCTGCTGTTCGACTAAATGTTAGAATGGCAGAGAGGTGTGGTTTAAGTGACTTTAGATGTAGTGTGGTTGTCAGTGCCAGACACGCTGTTCCACGGAGTGACAGCCTCCTGAGATTTGGCGCACTGCAGTCGGTGATGACTGTTATTCACAGAGAAGGAGGAGAAAAAAAAAAAACCCTAAAAAAAACTCTGGAAAACCTGGATGAGAGCGGTCAGAAGCAAGCCTACTGGTAGGACTAATTCAAGCCATGCAGAGTAACAGCTCGGTGCAAAAGTAAAAAAAAATGTAGAAACTGTCAAACCTGGAGACGCTCAAGTTCAACTTGTGTCAGCGCCGAGCCAGAAGATGAAGGTGGAAGGAGGCAGGTGACGGCTGAAAGGGAATGATTGAACAGTGAGATGACACCTTGTGTAACAATGGCAGAGACTGAAGAGTCGGAAGAAACAGCGTGTCACTATCAAATCAGGATGTGTTTGCTGAGCTATTTCCTCTGAGAACTAAAGCTCCTTTATACGCAAAATATCATCTCCCACTGGTGCGACACTGGTATACATGAAAGAGCCTGTGTTCAGAGGATCTTTAGTTGGTTAAATGGCTAAATTTAACCATCGCTGACTGTAACCAAAGTGTTTTTTTTTTTACATCCGCTTCCTTTTCCATATTGTTTCCCAAAGTTTTTCAAAGTTCAAAGAGAGACGGCTAATGAGGCCTAATAACTCTCTGTTTGACATTTTGAGGAATACACTGAGGCTCTTTCTTGCTGGGAGTTAACGCCAATTAATGCTTTCCTTCTGTGTGCACAGACCGAGGCAGACTTTCACAGTGGACATCAGTCGCGTTCTCTTCATCCTACCGTAGATACACTTCGGTCAGATGTTCACGTTGCTCCACGTGTCGAACACAGAAAACACACGGGGCTCCAGTGAACATTCTCAAAGACTCTGAATTTGCACTTTTAAGTGGATATAGCAGGAAGTTACAG
>NW_007577994.1:122231-158956 GCF_000690725.1 Stegastes partitus
CAGTTTAGTTGTAGAGAAAGTAAAACTGGGTTAAAATACTGCGTTTAACCCAAAACTTTGTGAACTTATGAACTTGTGTCAAGTAAACAAAGAGGTGCACAACTTGTGCTTCCCTGCAGTCATATTAGCAACAGTTATGTTGAGATATTGTTTTCGCATTTAATGTTGGTTATCGGGCCTCTTCAGTCCAGCCCTGTTTGCTGTCCGGGGGTTTCTACTTGAAGTGGGATGCTCGGCCTCGCTGGACCAACTTTTTTTTTTTTGTTGTGTGTGGGAGCACACTCGTGGGTTGTGAAACGCAGCACCATCCTGACACACCAATTAAAACTTGAGGTTTAATGGGGACCGTGGGGTTTGCTCGACTTGGTTGCTACACACTAACTACGTTAGCGCCTGCCGCTGTGGTTTGGCTGCACTTTCCTAGAAGGGGTTCAATACTAATTGCTTTAGCATAGGGCTTGAGAGAACTCCCCAAACAGCCCCCGGACTGGAATCCTTTTAACATCCCGGTCTTATCTGTTTCCCTCTACTTCATTTTCATCCTCTCTGTCTTCCCCTCTCTTCCTCTCCATCCCTCTCTGTGACCCTGTCATTCTCTCCCTCTCATGTCTGTCTCGCTCAATCTGCTGGACTTTTCCTTTCTCCTTCTGTCTTTCCTCCCTCCGTCTGTCTCTTCTCGCTCCTGTTGGGATTTGAGTGCATGCCTTGTTTGCAATCTTTCTGTGCTGCTCTCCGTCTCTTTTCTTCAGCGCTCGCTTCTTTGCCAGAGATCAAAGGGCCTCCCCTCTTCGCTCCTCCATCTCCATCTCCGAGCGCTCTCTCTCTCCATCCCTGCATCCCCCTCCTTCTCCTTCCAGCTCCACCTGCGTTCCCAAGCCTCCCGACTCTCACCGGAGGTTTTCGCCCCCTTTTGAAGTTCTCCAAACAAGAGGAAAGTAATGGCTCCGTGTCTCTCTCTCTGTCTGTTAAGCAGCGAGATGACAGGCCGCCTTAACGTTAGGCTTCCTCGAGATCAATAGCAGGAAATAGGTAAGGCATTAGGAATTTCTAATGATGCGTGGCTCATATGCCATTTGACAATCTAATGAGCTTGATCTCTTTATGGTGTTCCAGGGAAATACTACGTAATGGATAAACTGCAGCAGCCTCTGCGATATGACAGATGATTGGATTTCATTTTGATTCACATTAGAGAGATAATAAGAGCGTCTTCCCTCGTGTGCTGAGATTGCCTCGCACTCGATGGCCTGATGTTGTCAATTTAGTTCAAAATGAGAATCTGTAAACCTGTGCAGGATGCGCATGTTTAAATCTAATCTTTTAAAATGAGAAGCTGATGTCGTGCATGCTGAGTATTTAATTTAGTGCATAAATGATGGAGGCCCATATTTCTAAAGTGTGTCGCGTCGCAAAAACGGGATTTTTATTGCAGAGTTTCGAGGCGATGAGGTGAAAAAACAGACGTGAGGGTAACTTAGGAGACCTTGTAGAGATTTTTACACATAGAGCTTGTCAGGGGCGATAACGCAGCCGGGTAAAGGCTCTGCAGCAGCTTTCTAGTTTTTCTTTCAAAGTGATGTCATCAGGCTCGGAGATTATAAATTTTAAACAGACGTGCTGAGCGGTAACCAGAGCGTGTAGTTTCAAAGACATCGGTGTTAACAGGTGTGGAGGTCTTGTCTTTCCACAGTCTCTCTCTCTTTTACAGCTTTATGGGCACCTTTACCTCTTTGAATGCCTCTTTTTCTCATTACCAGGGCTGGAGGAAATACTCAGATTCTCTACTAAAGTAAAAGTACAAGTTAAGTAAAAGTATGTCATGCCTTCTAAAAATAAAAATACTTAATGCAGAAAAATGTCCCCTGTTACTAGTATACTATTAGGAAAAAGATATATGAATGACTTTTATTCAGGCATTCATGTAAAAGCAGGATTTTACTGTTAAAGGTTGAGGTGATGCTCATTTAAAACTAATTCATATCCAACTCTGACTAATGACAGTTTTCATTCTGCTGATTATTTTCTCTATTAATCCGTTGATGGTTGGTTTTTTAAAATCCTGAAAGTAGTGAGAAATTCTTTCATCGTTTTCTCTCAGTCAACTGACTCATTAATTGAGTGATTTCCGAACTATTGAGCGCACCTGAATATAAGCCGCACTGGTCTTTAAGCTGCAGGTGTCCACGTTGTAACATGAGATATTTACACAGAAAGATTTTTTTAACTTTATATTAAATACGTACCGCTAACATTCACAAATATGTTTTTTTCCCGAACAGCACCTGTAACACGGCTGGTTTAAAAAAATTAAAACTACAGCAGCCTACCAGGAAAAGTCATTGATCGCTATCTTCATCTTCCTCCTGCCACTAAAACCACTGAAGTCGTCTTCTTCAGCGTCGGAATCGAATAGAATTACTTTGTCACACACTTCCTCAGTCTCTCTTTCGTTGTCGCTCTCATTGTCGCTCTCTTAAAGCGTGTGGAAAAAAAGTAGCAGCTTGTAGTCTGAAATTTACGGTAGTTGTTTCAGCTGCACTTGCATAAACTGTCGGGTGGTTTAATTTATTATAAAACACAGTTTATGAGTTTTTCATGTGTTTTATGTGACAATTCTTAAACTATGGCTGTCAGATAGATAGATAGATAGATAGATAGATAGATAGATAGATAGAACGAACCCTCAAAGGGCACAGCACTTCACTTTACATCTCATAAAAACAAAAGAGTGAATCTATTGGACAATCCATATACACTAGATACAATAAATAAACATAATTGCGCTAAACTCAAATACAATAATTAAAATGACACAAACAGAACACAAACAAAAGTGTTTTGGTTAATTACGCCACATTATACACCACTCAAATTAAATAAAATGAAATTATTCAGAGGTGATTAAAAGTCTCAAAGTGACTCTGTATATAATACACATGATGTCTTTGATAAAACAAAAAAATTACCTTTTTATTCAAGGCAGGCTGACGCGTTTATGTGCAATTTGTTTTTAGGGAATTCACTCTCTAGTCGACTGCAGCAGCTCGGCTACAAAACTTCTGAGATGGGAAATAACACAGACGACACCTTTAAGAAATAAAACGTCCAATTTTCACGCAACAAAACACACTTTTTTCCTCAGTTATGGTTTTGTCTTTACCTCCTTAAACTCACTCTGGTAGCTTATGTTAGCATGAATGTAAATGCTGGCAAACTTTTTGATCAGTACTGATTTACAATTATGTCATAACTTCTACTGCAAAGCTTACATAGGCTCTATATCAATAAATAGAATAACATCCCTCTTCTTGCACACAGCACCGTCAGTGTGTAGCATTATTGCAGACTGACTTTCTGCAGAAGCCTCCATCTGAAAACACTCGGCTGTCTCATTATTATGCAATGCAGGCGATGTGAAGTGTTGTCCATTATGCTGAGCAGTTTGTGCAACATCTTTTCTTCCAACAACAAACTCCAGGAGCTCCGAGGCAGCATAGACCCAGACCTCTTTATCAGTTTATTCAGCTTCTTAGTGTCTCTGGCTCTGATGCTGCTTCCCCAACAGATGGCTGCAAAGAAAAACTCAGTTACAACAACAGACTAGTGAAAGATCTGCAACATGTTGCAGCCAACAATGAAGGACCGAAGCTTCCTCAAGAAATACAGCCTGCTCTGTCCTGTCCTACAGATTCGGTTGTTGTACTTCCAGTCCGGACTGTTGTCAAGCAAACTCCCAAGTATTTGACGCGCTCCAACTCTTAGGATGAAACTGACTCCTGGTCCAGCATGTTTAGGAGGAGGTGCTTATTCCCTCATTATTATCCTCATCCGTCTCCTCTCCCCTGCTGACAAACCCCACAGTCCTCAGAGAATTTCGGCAGAAGACAGGACTTGTTAATTTGTGCCAGACGTCTGCAGCATAAGAGGAAAAGCAGTGGAGCAGCGGTAGAAAGTGGCGTAAAAACAAAAGCAAAGCACACGTATTTACACATGTTGGTTGAGTGAATGAACTTCGTTACCTTCCGGCCGTTTGCCGATTACTTCAGAGAGTAGACGGAGTTGAAAAATAGTGAAAAACGGCAATCACAGAGTCTCGTAGGTCAAGCCGGAGACCCTAAATTGCTTGATTTGCCTGCATAACACGCAAAGAAAATTGCCCAAGTATTGAATTTATAATGATTGAAAAGACACAAAAGAAGAAAAACGGTCACGTAAGAGAATCAGCGAGTGACACACGGACAAAAAAAACTTTGTACTTATCGATTTTGAAGCTCATCTCCAGGTGAGCTGGTGGAACAAACACACTGGAGATGTTCTGCACAGATTTTACACCGAGTGTTGAAAGAAGAAAATAGTCATGAAGTTCACTTGTGCAGAGAAGTTTTGTGAATGAATTGTACCAAAGTAGGAGGCACTTTATACTAGTGCTTTATACAGTGTTTTTTTTTTTTAATTTAAGATGCGTTTTTTAAACTTTTATTCAAACGGAAAGCATCAAAAACGATCACAAACAGGAAATGGTCCAGTCAGCCAGGAATCAAACCAGAGATCCACTGTTCAGGGAGGATGTGCCAATGAACCCCAAGTTTAACCCCCTTCAGAAGACAAATATTGTGCTTTTCGCTTTACTACATTTATTTAACAGCTTTAGTTGCTTTGAAGATTAGGATCTTTTTATAAGCATATAATCATCTTATCAAAAATCCTTCTTAGTCGAAGATCAAAGGCCCTCTCCGGTCATTAATTTAACCGCCAAAAACTCATCTATCTAGATTTTATTTTTTTTTCATCAAAACAATCCCTTTTTGCTTTAAACTCATTTAGATGCAACTCTCTCTTCTCCCGGCCTCACAAACCTGAACCTGAAAAGGAAAAAGGATTCAGAAAGCTCCGTCCTGCAGGTTGACAGGTTACTGTAGGTTTGTTATGTAGGAAATCGGAAAAGTCTGAATCGGTGTTTTAAAGACTGTTGTTGTTTTAAGTTGGAAATGTTCAGCCATGGTGTTGACCACTGATTTGACTCAAGGCACATTAACAAACACCTTATGGAGATGTTAGCACAGTAAAAAAACATGATTTTCACTAAAGGGCGTCTCCACGAGTTAAACACTCAGAAGTCCGATCTAATCTGCTTTAATGGGGGTTTGCACCTTTTAAAAAGAGGATTTACAAAGTTCTTTGGCAGACATGAGAACTCCTGTGAGGCCAAACGGAAAGAAGAAAGACCAGAGAAGCAAAAAGTGGAGTATTGGCGTTAAACACAGTCAAAGATGCAACATACAGAATTCAAATAAAAACAAATGTAAAAAAACAGTTGATGCAAATAAAAATAATAAAAGCACAAAACATGCCACAGCCCAGAGTGAAAGAGAGTAAAAGAGACAACATTACATGAAAGCAAGTCTGTAAGTTCTGGTTTTAAGGAGCCATTTCTACTTAGGTTGTTAACTCTGAAGTTAAGAGGCCCTAATGGCAAACGCAGCGTTAGATTTAGGCCTCAACTCTAAAACTGAATTGAAAACACTTAAGATTTACGTGTTCCAAAGTCCTGACTGGTGTCGATGTTTTTCCAACTGAGAAGAGCACAAAGAGATTCAAAACTACATCAACTTTTATTTATGAAATAACTAAAAATGAACGTTGGACGCTATTAAACACAGCAAGGAGCTGATTGGAAATATGAGCTCTGTGAATTCTCTGTAACATGAGTCCCCATCAAAACTCTTGTTGATGAAGTTTCTGCTGGTCAGCTAATGGATTAATTGGCTTTTTCAGCATTAGCGAGTCTCTCATTTGGCACCCTCATTAGAAAGATGTCAGAAAGTGAAGCTGAGAATAAATGTAAATTTGTGTGCGGATAAATTGGGTAAACCGAACCACGGGTTGCTTTGGAGACACGAAAATGTCTAAACAATGTCTTTACAACTGGGCTCAGCGAACTAAGTCACAGATTAATGTGTGTGATGTGATTATACTTCACGTCATCCTTCCTGTCTGTATCCCCTGTACGGCTGCCCGATGAAGCAGAAACTCATCCAAAAACGTCTTCTGGCATTTTGCGTGATTGGCAGCTCTAATTGTTGTTATTTCCCCGGCGATGTGTCCTTCAGAGCTGTTCTGCTGCTGTTGTGATGCTCAGCCGGAGCCGGCAGATTAAAAATTAGATTATCTTCCTTTGTTAACGAGACAAGCTTTTATTTAACTTTCTAAAAATGATTTATTGGAGTTATTATTGTGTTAGAGTTGAAAGCCATTGCGGCTGATTGGCAGCGCCGGTGGGTGAGTTTTTACTCTGTAAAATGACACATCGGAAAACGAGCCTCCCCCCTGAATGCTGGTTGGAGAGAACAAGACCACGCCGCTGTCTGCTCGGCTTCATCGCAGCTTCCCGAGGAGTCGTCTTCACCCAGAAGGGACTCCGGTCCAAAGAGCAAACCCAATTAATAAACATGAGAGGACGGAATTGGCTTGTAAAGTGAAATATATGGGGAGGAAAGTTGTGCAGCTTGAGAGTGCATGTGTGCAGATTTCAGAGAGTTTGTGTGATATCTGTTGAGAAAAAAAAAGTGGGACAGCCAGCCTGGTGCTCCTGGAATGACTCAATGAGTCCATAGAAGGCTGGCTCAGTGGGGTGTTCGAAAACAGGTCTGACTTGGACTACTTTCAGGCAGCATGAGGGCGATCTGTATGTGGCTTCACTCGTTGCCGCGAGGCAGGGGAGCTTTCTCCACTTTACTCTGAACTCACAGGGGCAACGCTCTGTAAATGATCGCGAGTTTGGAAGGAGCTTGAAAGGATGCTCATATCTTTTTATCAAACATAAAGACACCGGGCAACCTCCAGTGTGCGCCGCTCGACAAACTTGGCGAATATCTGCAAGGACGCACGCTCAACATGCCATAATTCAGGAAAGTTCACCCGGCAGAAGTGTGAATAAATCTTCTTTTGTGTCCTTGAGTTCCTCATACCTCATTCCTAGCGGGCCAACAAATTAGCATCTCATTAGCAGTCTCAAAAAATTCTATCGACTTCCCCCGCTTCTTCTGGACGGGTTTTAATTACTCTAAGTGTATAAGGAATTACAATGGCAGACCCCCTGTGGCCCTGGTGGAGGTGGTGGTTGACCTTGAAGGGAGTTTGCCCTCATTTGTCTCCGATAGTGCTGAATGGACATTTGCTGTGGCAGTAACCCAAACGAGATGTGGCAGGAGGTGGATGATGCAGAACCTGGCAGGCCCGAGCTGCCTCTCCATCCAGCAGCCAATAATCAAAACCGGACCTCACTGCCCTCTGCATCCATTCCCCGTCTCCCGCTCGTTAGCCATCCGCTCGATCCTAAGTGCTCCAGGCGTCTGGCCCGAGCAGGCCTTTCCTCTGTTCTTCCCATCATCTGCTTTCCAATAATCATCCCCTGCCTCAATCTCTCCACGGAGTCATTTTGTCTTCTGGAGAAGTTTCCCTGAGTAATCCAATAACAGCGAGGACTGGTGGGATGTATGCCTGCTGCGAGATGTCTGAAGTTGTTTACTCGCTGCCCCGGGCTAATCTAATAACTTAATGATGGGGAGAGGCAGTTTTGCTACGTCCAATGGGCTCCTCCGAGCGTCGTTTACCAGACACGATGGGGTACACCAGCCATTACCACATCTTCTTCTATCAACTCGTAATTTGGTTTTAACTTAATTGCCGCGTTTTATCATTATGCGTCACTTATTAGTTTTCCTGTAATGAGATTTTCTGGACTTTTTGCGCACTCTGCTGGGCTGGCAAACTGTTGTACAGATTGATACTTAATAAAGCAGTGCAATTCTGAAGAGCCTGTCTGAGGTTTCTCTTGGAGCTCTCGAGACATAAAGCGAAGGGGGAAAAAAAAAAAAGAAAAAGAAATCAGTGTTGTCTCCTTGCAGTGAGCCTGAGAGAACATTTTAGTGTTTGTGAGCCAGAGGAAGAAACATCAGCTGCAGACCCACACAGAGGCAGCAAAAACACCCAGGTACAGCGAATACACCAGCGATGCTGCCCTTCTTATTATTTCCTCTCATTATCCAGTCTGTTTGTGGAGAAAAAACTCTAATATGAAACAGTGAATCACCAGAGGCAAATACAAAATAGATGTTTGGGTGCAGTTTGCCACTAAATTAGCATCTAATGTGTGTTTTCGTTTAGTTTGCTTTATTTTCCCCATGTGTGTCAGGCAGAAACCTCGGTGTCGACAGAATCGGATGAGTCCCGCTGCTTCACACACTTTTAATGATTGAAAACGTGGAAGCAGATAATGTGGGAAAAAAATGAGTTTTATTGTAAAATGTTGCACAAAAATACATGTCGCTAAATAAGGATGTAAATCAAATAATTTGCAGCCTGAGAAAAGCTGCCGTTCTGCAGAAAAACAAACCCGGGATGCTTGTGATTTCAGCGTTACTTATCTGCGAGGTAGTTATTTGAATTCTTACCTGAATAGATGCTGCAGCTGCACAACCCTTGTTAATAACAATGATTTATTATTAGCCCGCTCTTAGGATTCTCTTAAAGTGCTCTTTAGGAGTTTCAGTCAATATCAGCCTTTTTATTCCCTGCTCAGAAAATGATTTTTTTTATTGCACAAAACAAGAAAACTGAATCCAGAACAATTCCTGTGAGGAAGGAAGAAACAGTGGAGCAGCAGTGACTCTCCACTGCATGGTGATCATTACGTCGGTCGGCTACATCCTCGTCTCCTGCCTCATCCTCGCTCAATCACTGCCTCCACCTCTTGAACTTGATCTCTGGCTCCGTGTCAAGCAGGAAGGTGTCCAGCGAGAGGTTGTCAGGGAGGATGGAGGAGCGAACACTGTTGCTATGGATAGTCAATGACTCCGGTGGAGAGAGCTGCCTGTTTATCAAGGTGTTTATTTTTATTTTTTTTAACCGCCTTCAGGTGGGTGTTCAGCCTCACATCACACCTGTAATGTTCCATAGACCTGGATGATGCTTGTCAGGTTGAGGTCAACAAGGACTATCACTTTATTTGCTGTGCTGAGTGGCATAACTGCACGGAAAGAGCGGTTTAAAAATGCAGCCACCAGTCTTATCCACAGACGGTGCATATACACCACATATGCAGCTTTATGGAAATGGGTTTGAATCCAAACTGCTTCTGCTGATTTATTCTTAGATGGTTTTGTTGTCATGATTATGCATTCAGGATGGCTCTAACAGGGCAGGACTTGCTGCACTTTTACACAGAAAATTTCCATTTCTAACTAATTATTACGTTGCTGAATATTGAATTTCTTTAGATGTTCAAATGGCCGTGCAAATTTCAAACAAGCACCTCAAGGTGTAAAATCTCATTCATGTCATTTCATTTTCATGTGCAACATTTTGATTACATGAGTCATGTTTCACTTTCGGCTGCAGAGTGGCGCAGTTGGTAGCACTGTTGCCTCGCAGCAAGAAGGTCGCCGGTTCGCGGCACCGGAATCTTTCTGCGTGGAGTTTGCATGTTCTCCCTGTGCAGCGTGGGTTCTCTCCGGGTTCTCCAGCTTCCTCCCACACAGTCCAAAAACATGTTGAGGTTAATTGGTGATTCTAAATTGTCCGTAGGTGTGAATGTGAGTGTGCTTGGTTGTCTGTCTCTAAGTGTTGCCCTGTGATAGACTGGTGACCTGTCCAGGGTGTCTCCTGCCTTCACCCTGAATCGGCTGGGATAGACTCCACTTTCTCTTCACTATCTCCAACACTGTCACTGTAATGTGCAATAAATAAACTTTCATTACGTTTATTTTTATGTGTGATTTTACGTCAGGATCATTGCTCGCATTACTTTTCCTGCTCTTTTCTATTCTTACGTTAGCTTACCTATTTTATTTCAGCAATGTATTGTCCTTACATCTCATTGCTTTTCTACGAGAAGCTGCATTTCTTTAGTTTTTTCTGAGCAATATCAGGCAAAGGAATTTCCTGTGGGATTAATAAAGTTTTATCTTATCTTAAAAACACCCTTGTGGTGAGTTGACAAGTCCTCAAAAAACACGATTCGTAAAAGCCGTTGTTATACCTTCATACAGCTTCTTGTTTTTGCAAATTAAAAAAGAGAGAAAAGAGCGAAGAGAAGAGACAGACCAGAGAAAACCAGTCTGGGATCATTTATTGCTAAAAAAAAACAGAAACTCTGCGCTGTGTTGAAAACCAAACCACAACGTCAATGCTTCAGCGTCGTAGCAGAAAGCATCCAACATTCAGCTTTATTGTCACTAACCAGAATACAAACATCTAACCAAAAGAAGCAATAATCTCAACAGCTAGTTAAGGTGAAGGTTCGCAAAGGGCAGATTCAAGAACAGGAGCCTTAAGATTCTCCTGAGAAGCCCCTCTTTCTGACTGTCCATTGCAGTGTAGGATGGAACTGCTGCGACCGCGGCATTATTCCTCAGTGAACCCAAACAAAGACGAACGGTGAACTGTTTATGAACACGGAGCAACAAGAACAACAGAGGTTTGTTATGTTAGCTTATGTTTATGTTGCTGATGGTGATGTTTGAGAGGAGAACACAAGGACATCCGAGGGGGGAAAGAATGCTGCTTATTGTCCTCTCTGAGTTTCATCGATCAGCGTTTGTCTTCTACAAGTTTAACTTACTCACAGCAGATTTTCAGCTCAGGAATACCAACCCTGAAGCAGGCGCTCTCAAGACAGCAGCAGTTCATGCAGTAGTGGTTTTATATATTTTTGTGGAAAATTAGCCATTTTAATGACTTTAATTTTGTCTCCATACGTGCAAATATGACATCAAAGCAGTTTCCCTTTATACACTATTTTGCAGGGGCACCATTGCTGCGCTCTGGGCTCGGCACCGCTCAGGACGACTGCGATTAGTTTAAGGAAATAAAAACGAACCAAAGCGTTTGATTCCCATGCAGCAGAATGATAATAGATGCAGACAGACTGCTCAGTGCTGGTTATGTAAAACTACAGCTAGCTGCAGGCCTGCTCTGAATTTAGCAGGGTTGTGCCGAAAGTGCAACAAATCCAGGCTTGAATTTTATTACTTGTGTTTTTAAATTTCCAGCTCTGTGCAGTATCAACTTAACCTCACATTGAGAAAAAAAAAATCAACTGGCAAAGCATCAACATTCAGACAAAAGGTTTGTTACATGAGCCCCGGTTGGTGATAAGTAAGTGGAGTTTCATAGTGGTGCGATCTGCACAGACACACATGGACTATGCAGCACGAGGCACCTTCTGTTCAGAAACACTGCCTCACAGTACGGCAGGAACTTGGGTCCAGGTTTACCTCAGCTGGGTGCAGCAGAGCAGGTGTTGTGGTTGTCAATCCCTGCAGACCGGCTGGAGAGGCTGTTGAAACGATCTCACCTCATCCCGTGAATCGTTTTGCTTTTTATTCACCCAGATAAACCCTTGTTTTCATTTTTACGAGCTTTCATTTTTCATTGTTGGGCTTTCCAAACTGTCCGTCTTATCTCCGTGGGCTTTGTGCAGGTTGCCAGGCGCTCGTGTCTCCACAGGAGGTCTCTGCATCCGATTCCCGACGGGGCTGGCATCCTGAATAAAGTGCTCCCGTTGTCTCATGTGCTTCACAGTACACCTTTTTAAGCGCGCCTCCGTCTTTTGATTTGACCATACTCAAACCCAAAACTGCGACGTCTGTCTCTCTGCTGATAATGTGTCAGCCAGTCAGCGCCCCATGGGGCGGATATTTGCATATTATTTCAGCTGTGACCTGGAAATCTTCAATGGGAGAATTATCACCCCAGAAAGAAATAAGCCAACTCTTTTTCACACTAACTCTTTGGACTGTTCATCTTTTTCGTTTCCACCATTATTTTTTTAAACAAAGACTCATTTTTCTGTTGAGATTAAGAGCCGGTGTGTTATGCTTATATTAATTTTTTGGAAAGACCTGTGGAGGATTGGTTTGCTTTGCTTCTGAGCTTTCAGAAATGAAGTTTTTTTTTCCTTTTTTTAGAAATAAAGAGAAAATATACAAAAAGCAGACGGACATGTGAAGTTGCGAATGCTTTTTTGTTGTTGTTTGTTTTGTTCAGAGCCCATTCTATCTCATGTCCTTGAATGTTTTCTTGTGAACAACAATGTCTTACTTGATGCACAAAACCTTTCATGGATTGGAATCGGAGTTCTTGCTCATAGTTCCATCTCCAGCTAGACTCAGCCTCCTATTCTCTTCAGCTGAAAGGCAAGAATTTCTGCTGTACTCTCCCCAGATCAGAGACAACACTTAGCTGTGGCAGATCTGCCTCATTAGATTCATTTTCTCCAGAGTTTTGGCGTCACCTCAGTGGAGCGTTGTCTTCGGGGGGGAGCGCGTGATTTCTGTTCGACTCTGCAGTTCCGACACTGCCTACCCCATCGTGTTCTTTAAGCCGTTGTGACAAAAAAAAATGTCATGAGTGGTTTCTAGGGACGAGCCTGGCTCTTCGCGTTTGAGCCACGTTTTAATGATGTGCCCTGTTGCACGCCTCTCGAGCTGAATTTCATCATAGAGGAAAAACAAACAGTGTGGAGTGAGGATCAAAGTGTCATTTGAAATGCTATCATCAAACAGAGCTGAAGGGACTGACAGCTCCTCCCAGCTCCAGCTGAGAGAAGGAGCCTTTGTTTCTTTCCAAGTGCGATGACTGGAGCTTCAGCTGGGACGAGGGAGAAGGAAAGGAGAGAAGAAGGCAAGCAGAAGGAAAAGAAATGAGATTCAAAAAAAAAAAAATGAGAAGGGAGGAAAGGAAATGAAAGAAAAGCAAAAGGTTGAAGAGTGAAAGGAGCCTATTGACATATACACATCAGAGCTAATGAGCTCCTTTTAAATGAATCACCCCGTGTCTTTATGCATCATGTGATTTTTTTTTGTTTCTCCTTCCTCCTAATGGATGACACATATCTGCTTTTCAGAAATGCCCACAGTTCTTTTTTAATCAAAGCTGCCTCTCTGAGCTAAATCAATGCAAATGTAGGCTCACATTCGAGCAGCCGCATCTATTAGCGAGACGCGTTTTTTAGAAAGTACACATTTGTCTTCATATTAACCCAAATGGAGTCTATTCTTAGATGTCACTTTGTTTGCATCCTCACTGCGGGGCAGGCACACGTTCAGTGCAAATCTGGAGGCTGAATGATTCTTTATATCTCGCGTGTTGTGGCTGCAAAAGTTCCCGTCTGAAGTTATTTGAGTGCAGCTCTGTGGGGGCAGCCCAAGCAAGACCTGAAGGTGTTTGATTGTCAGTCACTTTCTTTGTGCGCAGCATTTGGCAGGTTGTGGCGTGGGACACCCGCTCCAGAATTAATCTTCAAGGTCTCGTTGTTTATGAAAAAAAGCCTCCTCTGCTTTCGCAAAAAAACGCACTCCGCAGTCGGTTCACTCGCAGGTCTGCGACGTTTGAACCTAATTCAGGTTGCAGTTTCATAATATCGGCACAGCATGTTCTGAATGGGAAGATTGTAAGACTGTCGCAGTGGTGAGAAGCGACCCATTTATTTCTGCTCATCCTCTACGTTTCCACAGTTCTTGCTTCACCTTCCGACCCCACCGACTCGCCCTCTTCCTCCTACACAAATCGTGCACTTACAGTTCAAAGGGATGCATTTTTCATTTGGGCCTATGAAATATTGAAGCGCTTACGCAACATGTGCTCAGCCGTGCGGACACAACAGCCGTGTCAGGGCAGGGTGGAGCAGGCCAGAGGGGCTGATCCTACATCCTTGGGATCTTGTGGCTTATTTCTAACAATACAAACATTTAACAGCGCCAAATCGAGCTTCTTCTAAAACAGAGAAACTGTCCTCACCTGAAAAAGCAACAGTATCATGGAAACGGCTAAAACGAACCTTTTCCTGGAGGTCACGTTGTGCAGCTGCAAAGATCAAAGTAGTTTTATGTTATATGATTGGAGAGGTTTGCAGCTTGTACAGTTTCTTTTACTCATGTTTTCCTGACTTACACCACAATCTTAGTTGTCTAAACTGACTTTAACTCTCTTAACGTCAAGCTGTGGCTGGTTGTTTTTTGTCTCTGGCTCATTTTTACTCACTGTAGGTTTATTTTTCATTGCAACATAAAGTCCTGCACCCCGAAGGAAACGGCACAACAATGGCAGAGAGCTCAAAAGTTTAGTGCACAAAAACCCATGAATCATTAAAAATGGAAATTTAGATTTTTCTGTTTTGCAAAAATGTAATAAACCTGTAATTGACGTGTACGGCATTTATCCAAGTGTCCGCAGATGTTGCTAACACTGGGACAAAACAAAGGACATTTGTTCCCATGCTTGTCTCCTGTTTGCTCATCAGTTCATCCCAATTTAGTCAAAAATGTTTAAAATGTTTCTCACATGACTGTCTGTTAGTTGAATTTAACCACTAATACCTTCACAGCTGCACTAATAAGCACAGAAATCTTTTTTGTGTGATGTGGTTACAGCAAAAAGTGTATTTTTGGTGATTTTCTTTTTTTGTGAGACACGTAGAATAAAGGGATTTTGAGGAAATATCACATTTTAAGCCTAGATTTGACTAATCTACCTGCCAGAACTGTAGGTCAGACATTATTGTCTCAAAAACTGCTGGAAAGTTGAAAATCTGATGATTCTTACAGTTTCTCAATATGACAAATGGTGCAATTTTGATGATTTTTTAAAAACTGAACATCCTTTTAGCAGGTTTTGGAGGACAAAGGGTTAACCATAGAGTTTGAATTTGAGTTTTTTTGTTGCAGAAGTAAGAAAGCATCTTTACAAAAATTCAATTTACAGCGGTAATAATGTGAATCACATACAAGACCGCAGATCAGTGAGGCTGCATTTAAACACAGCAGAGCTTCGAGCCAAAAGTTAATGCCATCAGGCGTCGACAGTGGAAACATGTTGATGTCCAGCAGTTGTATCAGTGCAGCTGTCATCTCAGCTCAGCGTGTTATCGTACTGACAACTACAAATTAGCACTAAGCACATCAGCCGAGGATGTTTTTAGACTCTGCAGGAGTGAACTTTCGCACCCCTCCTCTTCAAACAATACCACCAGCACCGCAGCTCAGGCTGGAGTCATTCTTATCGAAGCGGTTGACCCCAGGAATTATTGATGAAGCAGGACACCGTGTTCGCGCAGCAGGAGTGTGTGAAGAGGGCGCTGTAGCCGGAGGGCGGAGCAGCTTAACGAAGACGAGGAAGTGAAGAGAAAGGTGGTGGAGGGAGCTGCTCCTCTGCCCGTGTGGCGTGACTGATGTGAGGAGAAATGTTTGGGTGGTGAGGAGTCTGCTGCGAGTCCCGGCGGAGCCTCATCAGCGGAGAACCCACCCTCACCCTGCACCAACCATCCTCCATCCTCCTCCTCCCCCCAAAACCAACCCCGGACGAGAGGCTAAGTGGTGTGAAGCAGGGAGCTCTCCGACAAGCTCCATTACTCCTCCTCAGCCGATTCCCTCGGTCCCGCCTGTCAGTGAAGAGGTGATGGGGTGGGTGCCGGGGAGTGGTGGGTCGATCAAAGGAGGTAGAACAGAGCAGAGTCTCGTTCATTTACCGCCTCCCTGTCAGCTTTATACGCTTTTTAGGAAGTTCATAATGAAGGCTCTGAAAGTGGTTAATTCTGCCTCGTTGGCTTCAGTTTTTAGCGTTTGTGCCCTCCTGAGTGCGGGGGGTAAAAACAGAGGAGGAGAACTGTGTCACGGCTAACTCGGACCTTGTTAGTATTGATCCTCACATATTGAGCACCCTTTTCATTTATAATTCATCTCCGTCTGATGGGCACGGCTGGAGGTTGGAGAGGGTGAGTGGGTGCGAGCTCCGGTTTAGTATGTTTTCATTAGCAGTCTGAAATGTTTGCTTGTGATGGCACAGATGGTAATGAGCCACTGGGGAGGTGTGCTGCAGCCCTCGGGGAGGTACTCGGTGTCCGTCGGGTTGATCCAGCCTCTGTCAAGTCTGATGGGCGCTCCGGGCGACCCTGGCGACTTCCGGTGCGGTGCAGGAGGCCGGGATGTCTGCTCTCGAGTGCAGCACTCTGGTCCACTTCAGGGATTGTCAGTTTGAACAAGGCGAGTGGAGGGGATCGCTCCCTATTAATATTTGAGGAGCTCTCGTCGCTGCAGCTGTTTACTTAACAGAACACGCTCCGGGGCTCCCCTGAAGAGTGAGTCGCAGAGGAGCTGACAGTGTCACCCTGTCACTCACTGCTCCTGTCCTCCACCCACCTTCCCCCCAGTCTCTCCTGGGTGCTGTACAGCTACCTGTCTCTTCTCCCTGGAGCTCCGAACCCCACCCCCATCCATCACGGCCCCATCGCGCTGCTTCCCGCCCTGTCAAACTCTGCAGCGACTGTCATTATTTTTCATTTGTGCAGCCGCGTTGCACGAGGGATTCGTTGTTTCGCCGTCTCCCCTTTTCACTTTGTAAACACATCTATATCTGTGATCTCGGATGTGTCGCGCCACAGTTTGTCAGATTAATGGCTGTTATGGCCAAATTCTGCCGTGTTTCTCCACCACTCTAAAGATAACGACAAGCGCTCGCCCGTGCAGGCCTTTCCAGTCCCAGCCTCATTTGCCTGATGTGCGTATCACTGCTCTCAAGTCAGACAGAGTTCAGGAGTTCATGCAGCTTTAATAACTGAGATTTTTCCCCCTACCCTTAATTTCTCACTGTCTCTTGCTCCGGCAGATATGACAGTTCATACTGCTTAAAGGAAGAGTTCAACATATCGGGAAATACGCTCCTTTGCTTTCAAGCTAAGAGTTATTTGAGAAGATCAATACAACTCTCGTGTCTGTAAAAATGAACAGCCAGGAGCCAATTAGCGTAGCTGAGTGAATAGACTAGAAATGGGAAAACAACTGGCCCAGATGGAAGAGAGCGATATCATACGAGTGCCTGTAAAGCTCACTAATTAACACGTCTTGTTTGTTTAACCCTCTGAACCCTAAAACCTGCTGGTGGGTTTGAAGGCATGTTATCTTTAAAAAGTGCCAAAATTACACTGTTTATCAGAAAAAAAACTAAGATTATCGTCACGTTTTCAACTATCAGATGGTTATTGAACTAATCCTGCTGTTTCACAGAGCAAATGAATTAAATCTGAGGTTTAAATCATGATATATAATTTCGTAAAATGTTTTTCTTCAGCAGCCTCCGATGGTTCTTAACAATAATTGATCAGATTTATATAGCGCGTTTCTAGACACTTAAAGACGTTTAACACTATCAATTATTCATTCACACACATTCACTCCGGTGGTGGTAGCTACGGTTGTAGCCACAGCCGCCCTGGGGCAGACCGACAGAGGCGTGGCCGCCATTCTGCCCCTCAAACAATCCATTCATACGCATTCACACCAGGCAAGGTGGTGAAGTGTCTTGCCCAAGGACACAACACAACAACCTTGACACAGGTTACAGGGTGGAATTGAACCGCCGACCTTCCAAAAATTGACCGACTCGCTCTAACACCTGAGACCAATGGTTAACCTTCTGATCCCCAAAAACATGTTTTAAAAGATGTTCTCTTTAAACAAACAAACAAAAAAGCCAAAATTGAACCATTTGTCATATCCACAAACAGTGACAATGGAAAAAAAAAATCTACCTTCTGATGGTCTTTCAACTAATCATTTGCAATGCGCAGTTCTGCCAGAAAAATTAACCAAATCTAAGCTTAAAATCGTGATATTGAATCAAATCAAATTGTTTCACACGTCTCGTTCTGTTAAAAATGTACAAAATCTGGCTCTGCTGTGAGTCAGAATCATTGACTTTACGGTTTAACTGCAGGAGTGTTTACACACAGCAGAGAGGAGACAAGTATGGAAACAAGTTTAAACATGTCATTTGTTAAATATCTAACTGATATCTAAGTATGTTACCATTTTTTCCCGTATTGGGCCCTTGCAAAAATGTTGTAAATGTTGATTCCATTTCTTTTTCTTAGCTTTTTTTTGTTTGTTGGTAAAATAAGTAATCACAGAAAATAATTTTTTTCATGATTTATGGCGTCGTGTCACATTGCACAGAAAACAATCTCCCTCTATTCATGGCTGTGCTGTTTCCATTAAAGGGTCAGGACTTTATATCGCAGTGGAAAATGAGCCAACAGTGAGTTAAAATATAACATTAAAAAAAAAAAGCTTGGAAACTGCTTGGCGTTCAGAGGGTTCATCCATACAAAGGTGTAAAAACGAGATTCTTTTTCATGCTTAGTTATGTCCTTGGCTTTTTCTTGACCAGCAGCTTCCCTTTGTGATAAGTTATGTCGTCCGTACATATAAGAGAGATACAATAGAAACATGGCATCAGCCTTCATATCTGACAAACTACATTTTGAGCAGAGCCACCGCGGAGGCCTACATGAATAAACAGAAGAGAAGAGTACACAATATAAAAATGCCTCTTTATACTTTGAGGTCAACCCGTCTTCTCTTCCGTCTGCCTCCCGTTTCTCTTATTCCGTCTTTCCTGCTGTCTGGAGGCTTTCTGTTCTCCTCAGTCTAGCCGGATTTGTCACAGGTGTTAGCAGGAAGCTCTCGTTCCCATTATACCGCAGAGTGTTTTCCTGTCCCGCTTTGAACTCCGCTTTATTTCGGCCGTCTCAATAATAAAAGCTCGCTTGATACACGCGAACAGATCGCATAATCTTAACGGCCGAGGCCCCGTCAGGCTGCGAGGGAAGGTTTGTTTGTGTGTGTGAAACGCCCCATTAATTGAAGAAACAGGAGCTTCGGTTTCCCTGAGCCGGTGCAGATTTCCTCTCATGTGGAGCTTTGTTTTGTGCACCTTAATTTGCACACCTTATACCACGCTGTTAGCTCTTATGTTGTGTTTTTGTTTGATGCCGGCCTGAGTTTTTTTTTTTTCTTCTTTCTTTCAAAGTGAGCTTATTTGTTCAGCAAAAACGGCACCTGGGAGAGTTTAGAGGCTGGTCACGTGTGCAGACACTGTAGGTCATGTTCAATTTGTTTCACATATTTCTCTCCTGGTTTACTTATTCCAATCACCTTTTGGCCCATGTTCGTATAAACCACTCAATAAAAACCTTCAGTCTATAAGGTTGAATATTTTGTACAGAACATGCGGAGCTAAATGGAGGAAAAGAGTGTTTTTTCTTTTTTCAAAGCAGAGAGATGTGTGCTTTTAAAATGTTTCACGTTTTTAATGTCCTTGCGAAAGCAGTGCGCTGAATGTCTTCTTTAAAATGAAACGAAGGACGTAGTAATTTCTTTAAATATGTGGTTTCACCATTCAGCGATAAAGGCGGAATGGGAGTTCATTTTCTTGATGAATGAAGTCTTTTAATTTGATGTTTTGAGCATTATCGTTTTCATCTTCGGCTAATTTTCTCCTGCTTTTTTAAAAGGCTTTATAACAATGAACAGTTTATCACCTTCGTAGTTTTTAAGCTCAGTGATCAGACACATCATAGATGTTTAAAGAGTTAGATGCTTTTTTCTGAGGTAGCATACAAACCTGCTCTGTAACGGCGGCGTTCTTATACGTGCTTTCTTCAGAAGTGCTGTTGGTTAAGACGACACACGCGTGCAGTTAAAAACTGTCCGGACCCTCATGGAGCCCCAGGAGGGGTGTTGGGTTTAACCACGACATTTTAGAGCAAACTGCAGACAAGACCCAGGGGTCCGCTGGTGACTGGATCTGCTTACAGCGCTGCAGTACGGCCACAGATGTCCTCATAAGGGTTAGGAGGGTAAAAATTTTGAAGAGAAGTTTGGAGGCTAATGGCCAGCTCAGGGGAAAACACGCTCAGAGCAGAGAGAAAATGTAACACATGAAAATATGTTTTGAGTCCTCAGTCTAAGCTGCACTGATGAGTGTTCTTCTGTTAATCGATTAAGTGACAGTGTGTACTGTGAAAGGTGTCGGTGCTGCTTGGAGCCCCGAGGAAATCACCATCCACCTCTGCAGGTCCCCTCAGTGCTACAGAGCTTTTCAGACTCTCTTCAGCTCATGGTTTTGGCAGTCTTTCCTTTTTTTTTTTCCTTTTTTTTTTCTTCAAGCAGCTGTTTTCAGAGGAAAACCTCAGATAAATTCACTGTAGACGAGTCACCCAACATGAAATATTAGACAGAGTTAGCAGCGACGCATTGTGACCTAGAAACTTAAGGTTTTCAGACGGAGTAAAGCGATAAAAGATGTTGGCAAACAAATAAGAAACTTAGTTAGCAATGAAACATTAAAAGGCAAAGTAAGTCAAACAATGAAAACAACATTAGAGCATTTAGGTTTTAAAAACAAATAAATCAACTAAAACACACAGTCAGAAGTAAAATTATTGCCCTAAGGATAATAATGAATCCAGCTTTTGATTGTTCTGCAGCTTTTCCAGGTTTCTGCAGCACAGTGAGTACAACTGGATTCCAAGCAGGGTAGTCCAGCCATTTAAGCCTGTATGGTAAAGGCCCACATTAAGACAGTGGTGAGGTAATGTAAAGTGGTAGCAAACCAGTAAGAGCCTCATAAATGAATAAAACTAAGTGTGTGTGTGTCGCGCCTTACGGAGAGGCAGAGCCAAAAGTTGCCTCCGTAAGCGTTTTCATACAATGCAGTTGAAAATGTGATTTATTCCTCTAAAAGAAACCAGTTTTTGTTGTAGTTTAGTCACCAGCATTGACAAATGATATTGATAAATAATAATCATAACAGGTTAATTAAGTCAGCTTATCATTGTTCTAAATTCTTAAATGCTTGTACTGTGGGACTTGAAGAGACAGACAGATGGTCGAAGGAAATGTTTTTGGATCTGGTGAAAATCATGTGTTTTGGTTTGTAGAACTAATGTATGCCTCCTGAGTGAGCTCCGAAGAGAATTAGAATTAGAATTAGAATAAAACTTTATTGATCCCTTCGGTACAAAACCTCAGGGAAATTGCTACACCAGAAAAAACAACACAACACCAACATAAAATCAGCAACAACAACAGCATTCAAAATTCAAAATCATAATCAGCATTCAAAATCAGCAACAACAACAGCAACAATAATAACAATAATAATAAAAACAATAACGCTGACGGGATACGACAGCAGAATCCACACTGCAGTACAACATTGAATCGTCTGCATAAAGACGCACATTACGATGGGATACAGAAGAAACAGTAGCATAGGACATGTTTTGCAACCGTCAAATACTCTGAATTTACCTTTCTGATTGTTGCACGGTGCTGTCTGTCCATGAGGCCGCTCTGCAACCACTTAAAAGCTTTTTTTAAATTAAAACACTGAAATCTTTTTAAAAGAAAGGCTTGATCAATTGAATCAAGTGCTTAGCTAAATGTTAAATTCATGTAAAGAAGTAAAAAAACGTGTTCCGAGTTTGTCACACCACAGAAAACAGTGTTGTAAATAACCCAGGCAAAGTTGATTTAAAAAAAAAAGAGACATCACCACAATACAATATCAGGTTTCAAAATTGTTTAAAAAAAAGAAAGTAAGCAGATGAAGGGAGCTGATTGACAGCTTTTACAGCAACCCAAATTAACCATACTACCAGTGCAAACAGACCTGAGTATGTCTTAACTAAATCAAACAGCAACTATATGCATAATGTTTTTTGTCACTTAGTGGCCGTTGATTAAGTTACCTACTTTAATTAACTAAGCACACAAGGCAACACATATTTGCTTCAACGTTTTTCCCCAGTTGCAGATATCTGAGAATCACAGCTGACTCCCATGAAAGTTTGTACAATCCCCAGTTCAGACGAAAAAACCCTACTAGTCCATAAATAAGGGCTGGTAGGGACCTCCTCCACCTTCTAGTTGACTCAGTACACTGATATAATCTCATTTAATGGCAGAAGAAGAAGGATTTAACTCACTAAATGCAACAGAAGTGCACATTTACAGGCTGGTGGGGAGTCTGATCATTCTTAAAGTATTATTTTTTTAAACTTAAGTCTAGTTCTTGGTTTCATTTTCACTCAGTGCACCCGGTTGCTACGTTTACCACAAGTTTCTAGGGTGGTGACTCCACTTGGTTTTATTTGTGTACTTATTTACATGCCTGCAGTGACGTTATCAGGGTTATTTTCTGTTTATCACTGACCAGATGCACAGAATCGTGTGTGCGGCTGATATGTATAGAACGATCTATGATGAGAGCAGCCATTTAATGAGCTGGAAACCTCTGAATCCAGTGTGTAAAACTACCTGATGTAAAATGCTCACTGATCCTCGGCTCTCCATTAACATGGCTCTCTACGAAATTATTCTTAGGAAATTTAAATAAGGAAGCTGCGCTGCTCTGTGAATTGAGGCATCCAGGGAAAATGCATTTGCTGGACGGAGGCATAGAACTGTAGCCTGTAGTACGTGTAGTAACTAGCAATCAATGGGGAGAGCCACTGATGCTAATGGACTCGAGGTTCTTTAGCGTTCGGGGAGGCGTTATGCAAAGTACGGCTCCGCTGCATCACTGGAGCCTGGAAAACATCGATACTCACACACATGTATCACCTCAGCATTCATTTCATTAAAAGTCAACACTTCCGGCACACAGCACATAATATAGATGTTGGAGGTCCATTCCACAGGAGTCAAGAGTGACATGGAGTCCTCTTAAAGACCCCTCCTCAAGTCAGTACGGTCGTGACTCGATAAGCCGACACTAAATGTAAAACCGCAAGGCTGTCGGATTGTCAAGACGGAGGTCGAGATATAAGGAGGGCTAGATGCTTGAAACATCATTTGTTGTTAATATTTATTGTTAATAGTTGTTATAATAACTAGTGTATTGTTAGAACACTATGCATCACTGGATTTCACGCCTAATTCTGGCTGCTTCCACCCCAGGGGAGCGCTCCAACTGGGTGGAAGTGGTCAGAACACACAGGCAGGATTTGGCTGCTGATGTCAGTTTAGTTAGCGCTCACAGTTCTATTTCCACCACCAGTGGCGGCGGCGGGGGACAAGATAAGCTCCACCGTTACCATCCGTTTTTACTTCCTTAAACACTGAGCACGCTCACTGCGTGTGACGTCGTCGTGTCCTCTTCTGCCCATGCGGGACGCTTTTGGGTCGTATGAAGTTCACACAGCAGATCACATACAAGTCGCATTTAATTGGAAATGTGAACGAACTCGCAAAAAAATCGTATTTCACAAAAAATCCAAATTGAGCATTAAGTCCTGCAGTGTGAACGTAGCCAATCTGTGGGATTGTTCAGTCAGATAATACGCAGTTATCCTTATTTGTGACATAAAATGTCATGTCGGAGTCGGAATCCAAGGCTGTTGGTATGTTAAGGCTGTTTTGAATGGGTTCAGTTAGTTTGTCCTAAAAACCTGTCGGATAGCAAGAATGATCAAGTCACGACTGTTTGTACAAAATACAGAACATAGTCCAAATCTACAAAACAAATTCTATATTGGGTTCCACAACCTCTGATTAACCAAATACAGGTAAATCACAGAGAGGCACAAATAGGTGTGTTGATATTTATGCATATTTATGTCTAGTAGGGCTCAGAAATGCTGAAACGTATTTAACAGAAGGCAGGAAATCCATCCATCCAGCGTGTCAGTGAGATGTGATTTCTGACCACCTAAAAAATCAGAAATAATGACAAATATTTCAATCGTCTAACTACATTTCAGAGCTACATAGTTCAAGGTCTTCTCACATGTTTTCTGCAATTATTTTCTTACACGTAAAATACCTTTAACACCAAATCTCTCCTTCACACAGACTTCAGTGATGTCTGCTTGATGTGTGGAAAAGTTCACCGTATTGATTCAAGGTGATTACACGTCAGATTTAAAGAAAAAAATCATAATTAATGCAGCTTTAACATTTAATACAGAAATGCAAACCCCAGAGAGACATTTCTTTGGCATTTATATTTCAGGTGAACAGTTAAAGTTAAAGAAAAGCTTTGAAATGTATTTCTTGTGCTGAGTTAAACACCAGGAGCGGTGCTGGTGTTGTGTTTCTGTGTTTATTCACCGCTTAATTAATTGGAGTGAAAATACTGTTTTGAAGTTCTTTTTTTGTGTGTCACACTAAAAGTGCAACTTGAATTAGTTGGAGAAACTTCTCGTGGAAACCTGTGATACAATTAGAGCGAAAAATGTGGTGTTTTTGTTCACTTTAATAACCTCTTTGGGCAGCGTCTAATTCACCACACAAAGACACAACAGGCTAACAAGGTTTTGTCCTGCTGTAAATATGTTGTAATAAAAGAGGAGAATTCTCAAAGAGAACAAAAAAAACAGATAATTAAGAAAGCTCACGGTGAATTAAAGTGCGCGGCAGGTTAAGGTCGACTATTCAGACGAGCGCTGAAGTTACATAAAGGTGCTTTGTTACGAATTCTGTAGCTCAAATGTATCAATAGATTCGACGTTGAATTTCAAAAATGTCCATCGCCAAAGAACCTTGTGTTCTTGGCGGCTGAAAACCAGGCTTTTGTGCGTCTGATTGTAGATATTGGCTCTGGCCAGCAGTTCTTTGTGTTTCTTTGGTTCATCTGGCAGAAAGCTCCAATGTTCTTTGAAAAATAATAGGCAGCCTAGGGAATGTACTGAAATGAAAGGACAAGACAAGGCATGTCAGGAAATTACTTTCTCTCTAAATTTATTATTTTTTTTAAAGAGTTCACTTCTCTAAAGCAGACTCTCCTATTGACCGCTTCCCTTTAGGCATCTGTTGTTTTTTTTGTTTTTTTTTAAAGTTTCTTTTTTGTCTGACATAGAATAATAATAATAAAAAAAAACACACAAATTGAACGAAATTTGAATGAAATACGTTTCCTGGTAAAGGAGGCACAATCAATGGCTGTTGCTGTCGTTTGCGCAGCGGGAGAAGACTTTGACTGTCAATGTCATTTGAAAGTCTGTGCGGTTTGAATGGCAGCGGGGACTCGGCTGCTTTGAGGCTCACTGCGAGACACTGAAGTGTGGAACACAGAGAAATTAAATGTACGACACCGAGCTGCAGCCTGCCTGACGACTGCTGTCACTTCCACTCTCTGTTAACCAGTTTGACGCTGCACTTGCACCGCACAGCCACCCACGGAAAGTTCAACTGGATTACTTAAGAATGTGAAATTAAAATGAGCTTTCTTCTTCTGTAGGTTTTTTTTTTTACAGGAGTATTATTGCGAATTAATGCTTTTTTTTTTTCCTCCTATGCATGTAAGTGTGTGTTTGAGTCGGTGCCGTATGTGTGTGTGTCCTTGCTCCTGTGGTTGTGGGTCTAATTATCGAGCCTCAGACAGGAGCCAGAGGCCAACAGGTGTCTAGAAGAGGCTGCTCTGGATCAAAGCCAGTGAAAATAATTACACAACCCAACTCTCCCTCTCTTAGATAAGACTAACCGCCTGCTGCCTCGCACTCGGACATGCTCTAACCGCAGACCGCATACCCGCAGTCCTTTCACTCGCAGGCAAACTAGCACAATCGGTTACATTTGCGAACAACGGCGAGCCGACAGACGGACGGACGCCCTCGCGCTCTTTTGTGTTTGTGTGCACATATGTCGTGGCGGCGCTAAGCACGGGCGGACAGATGCGGCCTAATGTCACTCAGTTGAATATTTTATCTGCTCATCATTAACACGCAGCCAGGAAGCCAAGAGCAGACTTTAAAGGACAGACGCGCTCCACCAGTGCTCTGGCATTTTCATGGCCTCATTTCAAAGCACCTCTTTGAAGTCTCTTAACTAACTACATTCGAGCCACATTTATCTAAAACTACCGTAAGACGATAAAACTGATCAGTTCATCAAAAGAGGAGTTTGATTTGAGGCGATTCAGCGCCACCGGATACGCCCCATGGTGACGCCGCTAACCTTGACTCAGTCTGGTTAGATTTTCAGTCCAGCAGAGAGATACGCATGTTAAAAGAGTTCCAGCAGCGAGAAGAAAATAGCATGTGAGACTTTTTGGAATATACAAAACACCACAGTAATCATGTTAGAACGGATGCTGTTACACTGAGAAGGACAAACTTAAAAATCCATCCATCCATCCATCCGGGGAAAAGGAAGTTATATTAAAGCAAAAGGACAGATGGACTCTGGGTGATCACCTCAAACACAAATCGCAGAAACAAGGAGGACTTGATTGCAGAGGATGCTGCTTGAATAAATGAAATCAATATAGCATAAGGAGGACTTCTGCTATGCTATCAAAACCAAAAATGCACAGGTAGTAGAACCCATATCTAGTGTCTAACACTTTTACAACCAACCACAAGTAGATTAAGTTTAGCTTAACCCTTCATAGGACACTCATTGAAATACTTGGGAATTAAATTTTTCAACCCTGGAGTGGATTTAGGAGGTCATTTTTTTCTATTTTGACTTAAAAAGAATTAGATTTAGGCTGCAAATCAAAGTCAAAGCAGTTACCATATACGATTCCTTGCACACCTTGTGTATAAAAAAAATAATAAATCCAAATAATATGTGTATAAGTTATTGTAAAAAATACACATATAAAGATAAAGAAACCTTTATTTCCAAATCACCAGTCAGACTTAGGAAACTTATGACACTTAGTCACTCTGGCTCACTCGTGATTGGTCAGAGGCCGTAGTGACTGAGTTGGGATGTAGCCTGACCTTCGTTGATTGGCTGGATGAAGTCACATGATTCTGCTCCCTGCCATTTTTAAAACCTGCAGAAGTTACCATATACGGTTCCTTGCCTTATAAAAGCATCCCTATTGTAGCCCAAACCTGAAAACTGGTGTCTCCTTAATGCTCCAAACAATTCTCAACTCTGAACCCTCAAGTGTGGAAGTTAGCCGACATCATCTTTAAAACCGGATATTACGACTTAGGGGTTGATTTGGCTGACAACTCGAGGACACAATGTACAGTGCTACGAGCAATCTGTCAATCAGAAGGTAGCCCTGCCCTAAAATATACCCAGCTTTATCGTTTATTTTATTCAAAATGGGGCAATAATTTACAAAATTAGCATCATGCTGTATTGAAGAAGACTTGATGTTAGCAATTGAGACCATAAACTCTTTTTTATTCCTGAGGCAGCACATCAAGTTAGAAGTAGGGTCATTTTCTTATTGACTTGTATACAACTGCACTTCTTTTAGCAACCAGAGGAGTCGCCCTCTGCTGGCTGTTACGTTAAAAGCACTTCCGTGTTGACTTCACTCTTCAGACCTAGAGGCTACGTCCAACTTTCGTTTACAGTTTGGCTGCACCCATTAACATTCTGCTGTTAAGAGAAAAACGCTTTAAACTTTAAAATAGCGCCTAGCTGAACATGTTATCTTATTTCTTTGGAAAAACTTCATTTTCAGCATCCGATGAGTCAGACTAAACTGACGAGAGCAAAAAAAAAAAAAGCAAACGGAGCTTTAATTATTTGGGCTGCAACACAGTTTTAACAATCGGGGTTAAGCAGGTATTTACATGTAAATATATGAAAATGTTATAGATTATCTCTTCAGCCCTGCACATGATGCAAATAAAGTGATATGTAACATCCTTTCCCCACAGCATTATTAGTTCAAGCCCTGTAGTTCCACACAGGGATATCGCGCCTCGGGCAAAATGCACACTGAATGTGACGAGTATGCAAATGAAGTCTGCCTTTACATTGTAGCACTGAGATTCTGACTTTGACTGCTGTCCTTGCAAAACTAAAATCCCCACACTGTGTCTTTATCTCTCTTCAGTTTCACGATAAAAACATTTACCTCAGCTTCGCTAAAACTATAAAGAATATTCAATTAACCCAGAGTATCTATACAAACTTTATACACTGAACCTTCATCAGTAATTAACGGAACCAGATCCCACTCCCGCCGTCCCTCTTTTGTTCCTCCCAAAGGTAAAACCTGTGTTTTGCTGCTGAGCATCTGTTTGAGAATACAAACAGGGATAATATCTGCTATTGTCTGGAATTGTCAAACACGCCTGTTGTTGTTGTTGTCAAAATCACATGCATCAACACCTGATCAAGGACAAGTTATTGTGTTGGGAGCTTTTCAGATGTCATCAGCATATCATTAGTAGACTGAAGCCAAGATCGCTGAGAGTGTATTGAAAATGTATAGAAGAGGATAGACAGAAAAATGTCCTTGAATGCTAAGTAGCCAATATAGATGTTTGCACTTCACTTCGGTCTTTGAATGTGGAGAAAACACAGGTTCACGGCTTATAAGAAAATCTTGTAAATCGTTTTAGATGGTAACTACAGGTTAAAAAAAAGAAGAAAAGAAAAAAAATGTGTATATATATTTATTTATTTTTTATTTTTTTTAACTGCCTCTGCAAGTCAAGAGTGGGAGGAGGATGAAGCAGGTGTCCACATTTATCCCGAAGAGGAAGGAATCCAGGAATCCACATTATGCAGTGATTCCATATGTGTATATATATATAGGAATCCAGGAATCCACATAATGCAGCTATTCCATATGTGTGTGTTTATATAGCTGCATGATGTGGATTCCTGGATTCCTTCCTCTTGGGGATAAATGTGGACACCTGCTCCATCCTCCTCCCACTCTTGACTTGCAGAGGCAGTTAGATGTTGGGGGTGTATTGTCCGCCGGCTTGCACTTAATCAAACCTGATCATCGCATGCAGAGGGGTCCTGAAACGCAGTCCGTGCTTTTACCGACTCATCGTTCACGGCTTGTGCATCGTGTTGAGACTATAGAGCCATTAGAAAGTGATCCCCACATAAAACAGGACAATGGATCGGCTTTGCAACCCTATAGTTCTGTGAGTGCAGATGCAGCCTTCTGAGCTTTTCTTCGAGCTGCTTCTTTAGTCACTGAGTTTTGGGTACGAGGGTCAGTTTTACATTCTAGTTCCATTGAGTAAGCTGGTAGGACATGTTAGAGGGTTGCACCACTGACTGTAAATAAAGATGGAAGAAACTCTCAATGATGTTGCTCATAAGTTCCCTGAGGAGCAGAAAATGCTCGACTCTTGCTGATGAATCCAAAAATGAGCCAAGGAGTGTGACTGGAGATGAGGTGGACCATGGACTGTGCCATTAATTATGCAAAACTTAAAGCATTATTACAATTTAAATGGAGGAGTTATGTAAAAATTCCCCCCTTTACAGTTTTAGCAAACAGGGGAATTTGGGATGGTGTTGTGAATTTCTAATCGGACTGTCATGCTCACTAGTTTACTCTGTAAAAAAACAATAGAGCAGAGTCGGTGATCTTCAGTCCACTTGTAGATTAATTGTCCACCACACCGAGTCGCCTAAAATAAATCAAATTGGTCTCGAAAGCAGCTGAAGTTGTCACAGAAAGCCTGAACTTAAATAAGATTCTTTCACCTGATAAATGTCATTAGTTTCCTCAAAGTCTGATTATCACCTGATTCTCACCTCCTGTCATGAGCTGCATCAACACATCATGTGTGATCATCGTCGTAGGTTTTTGTTTACATTCATACCCCATACAATCTTTGTTTTCAGTACATCTCGTAATCTAAATGTCAAGGCTTGCTCCCACCATATGCAATGACACATGGACGGCTCATTGAACGTCCTTAGCAAAGCTTCTTTTCAGACTTCACAAACTGTTCCTCTATTTCTTGAGTCACAAGATCGAACTGACTCATGTGGCAGTTCATTAATATGGTTTTCACTCTCCTAAGTAGTGACCATCGTTATATTTTAGCTTCTGTGATGGTAGATTTCAGTGTATTTGTTAAATGTATGTGAACATGTGGTGAGCCTGCTTGGACGTACACCTCAATATAATATCTGACAATAGAGACCAAAACCATGCATTGTACCAGGCTATAAACATGTTTATTTCTGCTGTAAAGTTAAACATTTTAACATGGCCGTCTATGGGGATTGACTCACTTTTGGATTTGGCCTCAAGTGGTCATTTGAGGAACTGCAGTTTTTGACCCAGACATTGCTGCTTAGTTTGCTCTAATACTCACATACATATAAGGGATGCCATCAAATCAGCTTTTTGTCAGTCGAATTGGGTTCAGCTGTATGATGATTCAAATATGTGTTCCTTTTTTTGACACCTGTAATGTCAGGCTACCACATGGATGTGTCAAAACAGTGAGTCAAGCAGCAATTGTGTGTTATACATTTCATTTAAGTCAAATTTTAAATAAGAAAATCACCTAAATTGTGTAAATTAAAAAAGATAAACACATAAAACAGACAAAAAGTGAGTTCAGTTTAGTCAAATAAATAAATTTACACTACTGCCATCGATTAAAAAAACTGCCTTTTCTGTGTAACTGAACTTATTTTCATGTTTTTCCAGGTAAACTGTTGTTGAGTGATGTGCGTATTCTTGCTCAGAGAGTTTACGTGCTTGAAGCGTCTTTAGAAGTTTAAAATGCATAAACGTGAATACGTCAGGCATCCCTTTCAAAATGTCATCTTTCCACATCTGCAGCTCGCAGCCAGAACAGGGAGGAGCTCTGGTTTTAAGCTAAGAAGTGTGTAGCTGGGAACTTTTACTGTCCAGATCATGATGATGGGGAGCAACACTGCATGAATCAAACCTTTGTTTCCTTTCTTTGAGGGCAGCAAACATGATATCTAACATTTTACTAGTTGTTATCCTGAAACTCAGGCCTGTCCAGACACTATCTAGCTGACTGCAGCAGCTTTGCCACGTCTGTCAGCGAATGCTCAACTTGAAGACAAACTTGGGATCTTCGACTGAAGTGTCGACTTTCAGGAAGCAGCACTAATACAAACAATACATAGTTTCCTCCATGTTCTGGAAAAATGTAATATTTAGCTCCCCTACGAAGCCATTATATGTCGTGTGTTGAAGGATCTTGCATTCAGTTTATGCATTTAATATTATTTTATCTCTGTGTTTATGTATCATCTGTTATAAACGCGTCTGGAGTTTATTCAGCAGAGATCAGCATTTGTTTCGGTGTGTTTATGAAGTGTTTCCTCTCGCGTTGCAAGTGGCTTATTGACTGCACGGATGAATGTTGTTTCCTTGAGTTAGCACTGACCTGCGAAAGACAGATTTTACATTTTGTGCTCCACATACCTGGAACAAATTGGAGCATACGCTGGGGCCCGACGCTGTGAGAGCAGTGGGACAATTCACCCCTGATTAACTCTGAATGTAAAGGCCCTGATTCGTTTGTTTGAGTCGACTCTGGAATTTTGGGATACGAACAAGTAATCAGTCTGAATAAAATGCCGTGAAAGCACAGGAGAGCGCGTGTGTCAGAGGACGTCCCTCGTCTGTCTGGAACTTGGAACGGCGGCGCTCTCACCTCGCAGCTCTGATTTCACAGAGTGGCAGGGCCGTGTCACAGCGAGATCAGGCGTCACTGGAGGCTTGAACTCGGCCGCCTGATCCGCCCGTGAGCCAGAATCCCTCCCTGGAGTGTGACTGCCAGGCTCAGCACAGACTGTGTGACGGACAAACTGCCGTCTGTGGCAGCCCACAGCGGGCCTGAGCAATACAAGGACAAGACCCAGTACGAGGGAGTGTGTCCGTCCGTCCGTCCGTCTGTCTGTCTGTCTGTGTGCATATAGTCCAGGATCTGCCCGAGCTACTTAATACAGGCAGAAATGTGACGGGACCCCCCAGTGAGACCTGAACTCATGGCTCAGGCCCAGAGGCTGTCAGGGCGACTGTTAAGTCTCTATGCGATCAGAGCTGGAAGGACTTCTATAAGGCTCTTCTCAGGTGGAAGTATACGGCTGCTTTAAAGAAATTTTAAGTAAAAAATACGGCTTCAAATTGCACTTTTTAAGACATACTCCTGAGTTGGTTAGTCTGCTTTGCCCACTCGTGGACTCAGTTCTTGGCATTTTCGTATTTTTAAAGCTTTTACTGAACTGCCTCCTTCGCATCTAGATCTGCCAAAAAAAAGTACCGGAAACTATTGTCTTGGCTCCCAGGACTCGTACTGACTTGGGGATAAAGGACATTCAAGTACACCTCCCCCTTTGCTTGCAATCAGTAGCAAGATTGCCTGAATCTTTAAGAGCTGCTCTCACTGAATGAATTCCAAATAACTTTCGGTGACTTCGACGAGGAAACATTCAGATGTGTGCTGACCCACGTTGGCCTTGTACGATGTTTGTCGCTGATAACTTTTGACATACCTCAGCTTCAGTCACTCTCAGTCTTTATATAAACCTCATTTAATCGGTTTTATGTCTGTACGTCTGTAACCTGTGTAATTTGTGCTGCTGCCTGTCGTCGCAAGGACACATTTGTAAAAGAGATACTTAACCTTAATGAGACTTTTCCTGCTTAAATGAAGGTTAAAATAAAAAGAAACCAGAACGTTTTTTTAAATTAATTTTTTTCAAAAAGCCATAGTACCATAAAAAACTCCAAAAGTGAAGTAGATTTTTAATTCATATGAGTAAAAAAACACCTCTCCCTTCAGGTCTCACTCAAAAGATGCTCCTCAAAAACACACAAACACGATCAAACTAACTCGTTTCTCAAACACACCATCGGGCCACGCTGCTACATGTGTAAAACATCCCTTTGATTGGCAATATAGATTAAACTAACATAAGATAAATACCAACAAATGACACTTACTCACAACTAACCTATAACGTGGACAAACAGGGAACATCTCAATGACTGAACAGGCATTTTTTCAGGACTGTGACGTTCACACATAACTGAGGTATTTCTTGATTTATTGAGTCTTTGAACAAATATAACAAAAACAACCTCCAGAATACACAATGTAGTCCGGGTTTAAGTAGATTTACTTTGTTTTTAGCATCTGTATGATGAGATCAGGAGGCCGATCATGATCCACACGTTCTAATTTGTAAATGATAATTCAATGCAATATGCTGTATGTGATTTCAACAAGTACTCTTCCCTGGTGGCTTCCCAAAGAAAATGTAATATAACTCTTTTTAGTATATAAAAAAACAACAACAAAAAATATATGAGGTCACAGTTACACAATATATGATAATGACACAAGACAACAAGTGATTTGATTTAGATTTTTTGTTTTTCTGTTTGAGTGAGCAGCAAGTCAGAGAGCAATGGAAACGATTTGAACAATAAGAAGCAAGTTTACTTAAAAAAATTATAAGAATATAAAAAGTTAGAGTCGCAGCAACAAACTGTAACCCAACTGGACTTAGTTTCCACAACACCAGCCTTCTTTCTTACATGGTAATAACTCCTGGAGCTAAAACAAAATATGTTTTTCCACCAACAACAGGATGATTCACTCATACAGTATTCATATGAGCAAAACACCAAATAACCTTTAGTCATCAGCCTGGACTTCAGTTTGACTCAACGAATCTGGCCTGCAGGTCTCATTTTGTAATCTGGCTCATGGAGGATTAGATATTTTGCGATCCAGCACAGCCACAGGCCAAGTCCGCCTTTATCGTTAAACACGTTTTTAAAATACAAATCACCGGCCTGAATGTCCTGGAAGAAGGATCCCTCCTTCATTTCTCCCATTTTTTTTTCTCCAATTTGTTTTCAGGGGAGTATTTGAGGGTTGAAGGATTTAGGGTGACATATGTTGTACAGATTGTAAAGGCCCTTGAAGCACATTTGCGATTTGTAATAAGCTATTAAAGCCCAGATCCACAGCAACACTGGTCTGCAGTGCGAAATTTCTGAGTTTCACAACAAAGGCTCTAAAATAGTGGGACAACCTCTGTTTTTTTAGGGCGCAATTCTAGTGGAGCAACCTAGAAAATGTCCGTATGGGCCGGTTTTTATCCAAACCTTGATGGTTTTTTTTCCTGAAAACGAAAGAAAAGTGATTCAAATTTGAATTGAACAGTGACTGAATATGAGTGAAAACGGCAAACCTTCAAAAGACTTCAAAAGAAAGTAGACAGCAGCTGAAAATGACAGAAAATGAATGTAAATAGCAAATCAAAATGACCTGAAAACAAAAGTATGTGACTTATATAGCGCTTTTCTACCACTCAAAGCACTTTACAATGTTTCTCATTCACCCATTCACACACACATTCATACACCAATGGCGACAGAGCTGCCATGCAAGGCGCTAATCTGCCATTGGGAGCCATTTGGGGTTCAGTGTCTTGCCCAAGGACACTTCGGCATGTGGGGGGAACAGGGATTGAACCGCCAACGTTGCCATCAGTGGACAACCCGGTCTACCACCTGAGCCGCAGCCGCCCATGGATGGACCAATGGAACGCATTTTACAGCCTTTATTGTGAGACTAGTACATTTTATGCCAAGTTATTGTAGCTATGACACATCTTGGTGCGAGTCTGCATTTGCTGTATAAATAAAACTTTCTAGACTTGTCCAATTCTTAATCAGGAAACTTAAATAGAAAACTTTTTAAAGTCGACTTTCAGGCTTAAATTATTTCATATGACAATAAACTGGAATCATTAGCTGAAAATTACACACCCGAAGCAAATGACTTTCAAAAATACAAAAAAACAAAAGATGATTGCATGCAGAATTCCTGAGAGCTTCACAAATCTTCTCCGCAAGACGCAAGGACGTGATGTTTACGGCTCAGCGGTGGATGTTGATTCACACCAGTCCTGTTCCAGTCAGATAAAAACACAATGGAGGCACAATGCTGAAAATCTCAACGAATTCAGCCTCATTTTTGGTGTTTTTGCTGAAATCACACAGTAATTTTAATGTCAGAATTGCCTTTTTTTTATGAGCGTTTGGATTATCTTGTCCACAGCTGACAGCAGCAACAAGAAAGGCATCCATCTCTTCCCGCGACATTGTCCGGCTGATGTATTTATGGCTTCGACGCCTTTGGTGTGTCTACTGGTTGCCATTGAGCGTGACAACACAGAGCGGATGAGAGGAGCTCCTCATCTTCCCACAGCATCACATCCTGCCTCCCAAAACGCAGAGGAGGGCGACTGTGACACAAGAGGACTGTCGTTTTGAAAGGAGCGTTTGAATATTTCCGAATATTTCTGAGATACCGTGTGTCTTTCAGATGTATACCTCAAATTTTTAAGCTACCAAACCACCAAAAAAACGCAGCGCCAGACCCAGAAGACGCATATTTAAGAACAGACTGCTCACTGAATAACATCAGAAAGTGGCGGAACTGATCGGCACAGGCGTAAATCATACCGAAGCTCTCACCAAATGCCCTCATTAAGGCAAACTTTCCGAACCCTGTCAGTGGAAAAAGACGTTTGGGCTCCATCGGGCTGCTCAGGTGTAGATGATGTAGTGAGCTGGTGTTAACAGCGGCACATTTCTTGTCTCTTTGTGCGCCCCGGTGGTGTCGTTTCCTTTGATGATTGCTTAAACAGTCAGTCGAGTGGTGAGTGAGATGGAGCTGTGCGATCGTGAGGAGCAGTAAAAAAATGCACTTTAAGCTCCACATTTACTCCTAAAGTTTAGGTGATATTAATGATTACTGCTCATTTGTGTTTTACTCCGTGTGCGCTCGTCCCATCCTATTTACCGTGTAAGGGTGCAGCATCTTTCTGCTCGGCCACAGGACATTACCCAGTAAACACCACACCGCTTCTTTTGTTGTTTATACCCACCGTGATGCGGCTGGAGTTTATTAGTGACCAGATTTCCTGTTTGACACGAGGAACAGATGGCAGCGCTCATAATGACCAGGTGGACAAACACTGATTTACATATTCATTCGCCTGATCTTTCCGGCTGTGATACTGTGATGTTTTTTTATTTTTTTTTATTTTGGATCATTAGTTCTTATTCAACTAAACATTATCTTTTCCTTAATTAAACACGCTGAGCTTAACTGTCAGCTATCCTTTAGAACTTCATTACCTCTAACTTTATTGTCCCTGAAGGGAAATGTGTGCAGCTGAGCAACACAAAGATCAAACGCAGACTTGAACAAAGGAGGCAAAAACTATAATTAAATGTATACAAGAGGAATATGTAAAGAAACCAGGTGAGAATCAAACATCAGCGAAATAACTGAAGAAAATATTTTATAGCTCGTTAAAAGTCGACATGATCCAAAAACCTACCACATGTTGGTGCATCTTGGTAGATCTGGTAAATCTTGTGGGGTGTGTCTGGTATGCAGCAGTATAACTTGTCCTAGGGGGGGAACAACCGGGGAACCAGAGACAAGGCTGTGATGCCTGGGTCTCATTGATGTACCTCGAGAATAAAGCTGTAAAAGAACACAAAGTGCACGAGGCTCCGGAGCTGCAGACTCACCGTGCTAACACACTGAGAGCCCCGACGGCGGGCACACGAGCGTCAGAGCTGCACCATGAAGTGATGGAAGAAGGTGGCCCGGTTTGATGAATGATGTTTTTTTTAACATCGTGTGAACAGCCAGGTGCGTGTGCGTCACTTACCTGGAGAACAGATGGCAGGTAGCAGCAGGAAGCATTATAGAAAGGAGGCGGCGTGATGCTCTGAGTAATCTTCTGCGAGGAAACCCCAGGTCCTGGAGTTCACGTGACACCTAAGTACTGCTGCAGACCAGATACCAGCCTTTATGGCAGCAGTGTTCCCTGGTTGCCTCTTTCAGAAGGTTAATGCTCCCTTTCACACTGCAAACACTGTTCAGGAATAGTTTGAGGAGCAAGAAAAGGAGTTGAGGGTGTCGACTTTGCCTACAGATTTCCTGGATCTCAGTTTGATTGAGCCTTTGTGGGATGTGGTGGAAGAACAAGTCAGATCTAGGGAGGCCACATCTCTAAAACCTAAAGATCTGCTGATGATGTGTTGGTGCCTGATACCCCAGGACACCTTCAGGAGTCTGTGAAGCCGTTTTGGTGGCACAAGGGGACCTACACTGCAAAAAA
>NW_007577994.1:160261-164730 GCF_000690725.1 Stegastes partitus
GCGCCTCACTTTCATTTTTCCGATTCATTTTTGTTTCTTTGTCTGCCGCTCGCTATCTTCCTTCCTCACATCACTTCAGACGCACATTTCAGAGAGAAACGAGCGCTAAAACAGAATGCACAAACATTTCTCTCATAATCTCAGGCTCTTGCAGTTGTTCTCTGTGAACTAGAACGGCTCATTTTCAAAACTTTCAAGTGGAGAAACAGAGATTTAATGCCATTGATTTTTGCAGAATCTATAACGTAGATGGAAAAACATCCTCAAAAAAAAAGTCTATGAATATGATAATAATCTATCTATTAGTACCAGATTCTGTAACTGAACGCACCGCTAGATGAATATTTAGTGGCTCGTGTCAATACGCGTGTCCTTGTGGAGATGTTCAAAGAGCACGGACACGTAATCACACTGTTTGAACACAATGTATTCATTCTTTTATGCTATTGTGGCTTCACCTTCAAGCATCTCCATTTAGTAATTACACTTCCTTTGTCGTGCCTTCCTTTCTTTTTCCTTTATCCTTTAGAAATGACATCAGATATGACATGAAGGAGGCAGGAACTCACACCAACAGAACATAATCATTAGCCTTAAAGGATTATTATTGAAATTCATAATTAAATAGCAGCTTGATAAAAAGGAAACCTTGCCGTATAGTGTTGATGCTGCTAATTTAAAACGTCCAACTATAATGCATTACCGCACGCTGCTGTCCAAATCGGCTTACCAGAAGTGCACTTAATCTCCACACCTTACATGACAGTAATGTTTTACATTAGGGACACAAAAATAGTATTTCCTTCACATTAACAGTCAGAGTGACGCCCTAAATCCAACCCGGTGATGATTTAGCTCCACACGTGGCTGAACAGAGCAGAGATGCGGTTCGTAAAGCCTACATAGTTCTTCCTTTTTTTTCCCCGAACGTCTTGGCAGCGCTGAAACCGCTGCTGTTTGTTATTTGTGTTGTTGTTGTATAAGCTGCAGAGACGCTACTGCGCTGTAAACACATCCAGCCAAACTTTCCTCTTTCCTCTGAGAAGGCGAATATTTTATTCTTACTGAATGAATGTAAAGTGTTACAGCTGAATTTAAATGTAGAGCACGTTATCAGAAACTTTACATTGCGTGTGTGAAGTCAGAGGGTATTTTTGGATGCAAGAAAACCAAAAATTGTCTGCTCACTGTACAGCAAACTAACAACGGTAACGACAAAGCTATTAATTACAGTGTAGCCTATTAAAAAATGATCAAAATGCTGAATAACAACAATGTGATGCCTCACTTTAAGAGTAAAAAGGCTTGTTGCAATATATTTCAAACTAGTCAGCCGCTTATTGTGAGGACAAAACTTGACTCTTCACCACCATCTGCTCAGATCTGGTGCGTGCTCTGCTACATGTGCTGCTGACATTGCTGATAGTGTCGGAGTTGGAGCTGCCCTGCTGGACAGATTACATGATAGGACCACTTCTAAATTAGTCAAATATGTTTTTTTTCTGCATTGTATTGTGTTTAAAAAAAAAAGGTTTTAATACAAAAACATCACATGAATACCAACACACCTGTGATAGGTCTGTGTAATAGCCATGTGAGCTGGAGTGACGATGGATTCTGTAACTCCCCATTAGTCAGTTAAACTGGAGAAGCCTCTTGGATGAGAGGTTGACATCCTCAAGAACCTACAAGAGAAGTTCAGTTGATTTCTACTGAAGCTCCGACAATCAGTATAATCAACTTTACCCCAATATAGCCTGAATCAATCGGTGCAATCTTGATTATTGTGTCCCACAAATTAGGACTGTTAAAAAAAAAAACAACAAAAAAAAACAGTGAAGCCCCTTTTGTTGTTCCTGAGGCTGTCTATCCTGTGCAAATCTTTTGAGGCTTTTTTGGCTCAAGGATCAGATATTAAAAATGTCTTGCACAAGTATTTATATCATCAAAGGAAACTGTCTTTAAAAAAATCACAATGTTAGTGTGTATACCAAAACACAGGTATACCAGGTGTGTCAGAAAACTTCCAGGACTGGTGTCACAAAAGATTTATTTCAAACCCAAACTACAAACTATGAATTTTCTCCTTCCAAGTAATCCCCCCTGGAGTCTAACACACTTTTCCAGCCTTCTCTTCACACCGCCATGCACTCCTGGAAGGATTCCTCCAGGATCCTCTGCAGCTCCGTCGTCACAGCCATCTTGATGTCGTCCACGTCTTCAAAACGGGTCCCCTTGATGACCCCCTTGAGCTTGCAGAAGAGGAAACAATCCCACAGAGCCAGGCGGGGTGAGTAGGGAGGTTGCTCCAGCACAGAGATGTTCTTCTCAGCCAGGAACTGTGGGATGCTCAGGACGTTGTGAGCAGGCGTGTTGTCATGGTGAAGCAGCCACGACTTGTCCTGCCACAACTCTGCCTCTTCTCGAGCACTGAACGAAGCAAACGCCGCAGGATCTCTTTGTAGACGTGCTGGTTGATCGTCAGAAGGGGAAAACTAGTAGTTTGTAGTTTGGGTTTCAATTATGTCTCTTGTGACACCAGTCCTGGAACTTTTCTGACACACCTCGTATGTTGATTCAGTTTTTTTTTTCTGTATCAGTCTATCCCTGCTCATCATCTACACCAGCAACATGAGCTGTGACAGACTCACCCCTCTGTGACCCTCCACCAGAGGATAGGAAGCACAGCTGGTGAATGGAATGGACTAAGCCTTGTCTTATTGTATGTCTTCTTTGCAGAAATGCCATCATCACCCTCACAAATTGAGCCTGAACTTTCCAAGAGCCCACAAAAGAATAACTTCTAATCATGTTCTAGGCTGGATTTTGCCTTTAATTCTCCCTGACAGTCTTTTCTCTTCTAATCAGCTCTTTGTCAGAGCTTCTTCTCATCTTCAGACGATGTGTAATTCACCCCTTTTAGCTTCAGCTCTCACCTCTCACCGGCTTCCTTTCACACCTTTACCTCCGATTGCTCGTCGAGCTCCGTCGCTCCTCCACCTTTCACCACCATCCACTCTGAGACGTACGTCCTCCACGCCGCCTCTTTCTCTCTCTTCTCTTTTCATCTCTCTCTCTCCCTCTTTTCAGCCTTTTAATGTCAAAGACATTAAAGAGCTTTCCTGGAATGATAAATGTTTTATTAGGCCTCACTCTCTCTCTCTCTCTCTCTTTCTTTTTTTTTTTTTTTTTGAAGGGTAAATACAAAGAGGAAGTGGAGGAAAAGTTCGTATCTCTGTCTCCCTCTTGACTTCATTTCCATATCTGTCAGTCTGGCCTCCCCTCTGCTGTGACCTCTCATCTCCATTCATCCCCGGCTCGCTTCTCCTCTTTCATCCAGTCACTCCCTCATCGTGCCTTACTGGAAACCAGCACTTGCTTCGTGAAAAGTCCGGCGATCTCCGATGACAGACAAAAAACACAAGTTGTCTCATTTCTTATTTTAGAAGCTGCAGCACTTTGTGGCGCTCTCAGTAGGTGCAACAAGAGTCTTTGATCAAATTTTCAGGCAACACATTTGAGAGTAAATGGAGGAGCTTTGTGGTGGTTGGACTTTAAAAGGACTTACCTCCTCTGCTGCACTGTTGCTAAGTCTTACATTTAGCCTCTGGGCTGGTAGATGATTGTGTTTCCCGCGCTGTAATAGCTGTCTGTCCTCTGGGACGGCAAGACTCTGGCACCCCTCGGCTCTGCTGCTGATTGCTCCTCCTTTCTGAAGAAGTGGGTCACGTTATGTGGGCTGCAGCACGACACCTGCTTCCACCTGAATTCGGGGCAGCCATCTCGCATCGCTTGATGAAACCCGCTGCCGAGTAAGTGCGGGAGGACGGCCCACGTTGTGAAAACACCGAGACGGTTCGAGGCCACGCTGGCGGTGGTGTTCTGTCGGTCAGTCGGGCTTGTTCTCCACCAGCTGCATCTCGCTATCGTTCTGCTTTAGGAGGGGAAACGTGTGGCTTATTTGAAGCAATCACAGCCGTCGTGGGCGATGCTAAGCGAAGGATGCAGCTTCGGTCTTCCCTCAAAATAGTGGCGGGTTGAATTGCTGCATGCGGGGATACGAGCTGTCGTTAAAAATCATAATCCATCAAAAAATCCTCGGTAAAACGTAAAATGTTCACTGTGGTTGCTGCTTGGAGTTTGTTGTTGGTGTTTCCAAACGGCCAGTAGCTTTTACTTACATGTGCAATATTACACTTCCATGCATAAGATGTCAATGTAATGAGCAGTATATCCTTTTTCAGGTGCAATATTTCAGTTGTATGTATAATATATCATTATTGTGTGCAATATTACTTAGTACCTCAGTGTAACTTCCAGCATTACGTCATACTTTATATTTTTGTCTTATTTTAGTTCACTTGTTTTACTTTTTCAATATGGTACTATGTTTATAATTTATGGGTTTTTTACAAGCCACTGTATTGTTTTTATGTCAGTTTTTTTTTCTCTTCTGAGCAATATCTGGT
>NW_007577994.1:165258-182838 GCF_000690725.1 Stegastes partitus
ACTGTTTTTCCAGATTCTCTAGTGTTGGATGGATTGCTATGACATTTGGCATTCATGGCACCCAGAGGATGCACCCATGTGAGTTTTTAAACACATGCGGCGCCATCATCGGGTTAAAATATCAGTGTTTTCAGCTGTACTGCTCAGCTGAGCACGTCGCTGTGACAAAGTACAGCCTCACAAAGCAGCCAGCTGCAGACTCTGAAATTAGTTCTTCATTTTCTCAACTTTAAATGAAAGCGTTGCGTCATTCATCCACTGATGTGCTGGCTGCTGTGCTCCACGCAACACATGAAAGCCCGACATGAAGGCATCCCACCACAGTTTCCACTCAAAGACCTGTGCTGTCAGTGACCCCTCCCCCTCTTTGTGCACTCACACATCCTCCACATGCTTTTCATGTTCGCTGCAAAATCCAATATTTCTCGGCTGTGCTCAATTCATCCCGGAAGGTTGGCATATTTCCTTTCCAGCTTCATTTGTGCCGTAATTGCGCCGGCCTTGTCCATTAATACCCAAGCACAAAAACCTGGGAGACCGCACACTCAGAGCAGCTCTACAGCACCGAAGCCATTTCCTCCATTTCCCCTCAGTTATCCTATTAGGCTATAGGGACATGTGATTGGTATGCCGGCTAGGCCAGGACTAATGATGCATGGAGCTGTAGCCTCTGGTTAGACGTCATGGACCAGAGGAAAGCAGCCAGGCGCCTGTGTACGGCGCTGCACGCTGCAATAATCGGTCATCCCCCGAAACATTAAGCACGTCAGAGCGGGTAATGGATTGTCCCAATTAACATAGCGCTTTGATGGAGAACACACCTGTTTATACATCCAACTCCTACACATCTTTCATTTACTTGCACTTGTCTGGGAGACTCTCTTATCAAGGTGAATGCAATTTAATTTAGTCCTCTTTGCTGTCCGCAGACAATTAGAGTTTAGTGATTATTCTGAGTAACGGCGCAGACAATGAATTTACTCAGACAAAGGAGCTGGAATAATGGCTCAGACCCTGTACACAGACTCGTTCTCCATCCTCACGTTTGTTCACTGCAGATGTGTGTGTGTGTGTGTGTGTGCGTTTTAGTGTGTGTGTGTGTGCGTTTTAGTGTGTTTGACCCCGGAGTTCAAGGACAGTCTTGTATGTGCTGCCTCTGGCTGCTCCTGTCTGTACCCAAGTGGTGTTTATTTAAGGAGCTCATCTACCCACACACACACACACACACACACACACACACTGGCCTAACCTTGTGCTCTGAAACACATCACCCCCAGTTCTACGCAGATACAACAAGAAAAAAAGAAAACTCTGTCTGGAGTTTTCTATCCTCTGTTTCCAATAATGCACTCCAACACACACATGCACACGTTGTCCTGAAGCTCGCAGTCTGTCCTGCAACCCTGCCTCCCATCCTACTGGATTAATTACTCTCCTCCCCGCCTGTGATCCCCGAGAGCGTCTGAGCCGCGTTAGCCGGCCTCTGCCTCTCGCTGGTGGGCACAGAGATGGCAGCGCTCACCCATTCATCACCGTGACTTTGGGAAGAGCGAACGCGAGGGATGGGGTGCGTGGGCGAGCCGGAGTAAAAAGAGAGAGGGTGGAAGTGAAGGTGAGAGAAAGGTGGCGGGAGAAGGGGAGCGGAAAAAGCCAGGTCCCCTCTGACTGAGGCCCTGATTAAAAATTAAAAGTGTTGCCGTTTCAGTGGTTCCAGAGGTCCGGCTTGTAATGTATGGATTGCTGAGGTGAGTCTCAGAGGAGGAGGTGCAGGAGGAGGCTGGAGAAGAGCACCGGGGCTGTGGGAATACAGGATTAGGAAATAGGGGAGGAAAAGTAGGAGAGGAGACACATCTTTACCTGGAGATAAATAACCCAACGTTGCACAGCACAGGGACTCTTCCCCCTATTGTTTCTGCCCAAAAAAAACATTGTCACATTCATTTTTTATCCGGCCGGAGATGTCTTTTTTTCTTCACCGTGGATGGATAAAGGCCGGGGTGGGAGCGACGGAGAGGGGGTCAGAGCAGCTCTAATTAATGGAGACGAAAAGGAAAGTAAAGAAAGATAGACACAATCTGTGCAGCGTGGATGTGTGTGTGTGTGCGTTTGTGCGTGTCGGGCTTTGATCAAACCACTTGTCAGGCTGCTCGGGAGTGTTTGTGAGCCCTATTTGTGCCTCTTGTGCGTCTCGTTTGTGTTCTGGTGACTGAGGCGTACACCGTGCAAAAGCTGGCAACAACCTTAACAAGTGAGCGTGTGAGGGCACAAACAAGGGAGTCCTGTTCTGCTCGTGGGATGAGAGGGATGCGTGAGAGGAGGCAGCGAAGAAGAGAAGGAGGATGGCGGCGGTGGCGGTGGAGGAGGAGGAGGGTGGGTTGGCGAGGTGTGTCTCAGCCATTCAGGCAGCGTAGGCGTACGTCTTTCATCTCCTCTCTCACACAAACAACAAAGAGCCTCTAAAGAGGTTTTTTTCTCTCTCTCTCCTTCATCATGTACAATATCCTTTCTTAACTCTCACCTATTTATAGCAGCACAGGTTGAGAAGCAGGAAGCATCACTTAATTAGGCGCCTGTTTACCAACAAACTCGGCTGAAAACGTGGGAGCAAACAACGACTGTATCGTAGCGATCTGACGGGAGAAGAAGAGGGAAAAGTGGCGTACACGGGGAAGTTTGTTTTTCCGGCAGCGGTGACGCAGACAGAGATCATTATGGCACTTTTGAAAGAAAACGGCCAGAAAAGCAAGTGCTGCAAAAGTCGCACAATCGTGGGAAGAAGTGGTGGATGCTCATTTGCATAATGCTTTGCTAACAATCATGTCAACGGTGCACACGGCGACGAGAGCAGCAGAGCGGCAGTAATGATGTAACCCCTGATCAAAACTGTGAAGCACTATATTATTTTTTTTTTCTCTGAGAGTGAGAATATTAGTGCTAAGTACAGACATGGAGGTGGCAGGCTGTTAGCTTAGCTTTGCAGAAAGTCGACAGGAACGGCTGTCTAACATTTACTCATTAGCATCACGTGTCTTGTTTGTTTAAACCCTACATCAACAGTGCATGAAAATGAAAACATGGAGGTGTGTTCCACTCAGTTTGTTTTTTTCTTTAAATGGGGAACTACACATTCTTTTTTTTTTTAAGGCAGGTTGTTCTAATCGTAAAATAAAAAACAGGTTATATTCCATGCGGTATCGAGCTGTAATGGGAAGCAGGAGAATTGCAGGGGAGGTGTTTTGGGGAGAGGCTGCAGGGTGGTGCAGTTGGTAGCACTGTTGCCTCGCAGCAAGAAGGTCGCCGGTCCCAGTGGGGGCACCGGAATCTTTCTGCGTGGAGTTTGCATGTTCTCCCTGTGCAGCGTCGGTTCTCTCCGGGTTCTCCGGCTTCCTCCCACAAGGTCCAAAAACATGTTGAGGTTAATTGGTGATTCTAAATTGTCCGTAGGTGTGAATGTGAGTGTGCTTGGTTGTCTGTCTCTAAGTGTAGCCCTGTGATAGACTGGTGACCTGTCCAGGGTGTCCCCTGCCTTCACCCTGAGTCAGCGGGGATAGACTCCAGCCCCCCATGACCCTAGTGAGGATTAAGCGGTGTATAGATGATGGATGGATGGTGTTTTGGGGAAGAAATGGGATCCCAGGATGTAACAATGTGGGCGAGTCATAACCTGAGCCACACCTGAACACACAGCCAAGATACTTTTACACTCAGTGTGACTTGAACTTTACAAGATAAATGAACATCTACAGAAAAAATGCTTCTCATGTCTTCATGTTGCCTTCAGTGTCAAAGAAATGCACGGATGGTTGTCAGTCCATTTGATGATGCAAACTACAACTGCACGATTACGGCCAAAATTATGATTGTTTTTTGTTAAAATCACAATTATTTATCACAAGTAATCTTTGTTTTTAGGGGCAAAACATAAAGTAACACCCAAAACATTGCTTATCAATAGACACTCTAATTTACTGATATTCCCTAAATGCATCACATGCAGGTTACAGTAAGAGCATAATTAGGCCTTGACTATACCCCGGTGCAGATGTTATTATTCTACTTTTTTAGTCCACTTGGAACACTTGATTGCAAATTCTCTGGTTAGAGCCTCCTGATTAGAGCAACTGCCACTGGATCATTATGTATTAGCGGTGGCCACGTTGTCAAGGCTTTTGGGTTCGTGGTAAAAAAAGGTGGAGGTTCAAACCACAGCACCACCAAGCTGCCATTGTTGATCCCTTAACCCCTTCCTGCTCCAGGGGGCGCCATAGTGTGGCTGCACTCTGACCTCAGCTTCCTCACAGTCTGGAATATGCAAAAAGAGAATTTTTCTTGCAAGATTAATAAAACATAGTTTTTAAAAAAAACAACAAAGAAGCATATGCAGTAGGTTGAATCTATATTTTACAGCGATGCACATGATAGCTGAGCATGCAAATCATTGCCGTTGTAGCGGACTGTGGGTGAGGAGCTCCACATAGGAGCGTGGTGTACTCTCGCAGACATGAGGAGAATACGAAACTTAATTCGCATGCCAGTGGACTCCTGCAGAGCCTTGCATAGACGTGGAAAGTGTAGCACTCGTAAAGCCTTGATTATACTCCACAGCTATGTGTGCAGACAGAAAGCTGAGGAGACCACAAACGTGTAGATGTTATTATAATAGTTTTTACTTCACTGAGAACAGGCTGAGAGGAATTTTTTTCTCCATACGTGCACAGCTGGTTGTATGTTCATATTCCACACATATACATTTATGCTGACATACGCAGTGCTATCCTTGCACTTTAAGCTGCATGTGGATGCCCGACTCTGCGTAATTTATGTCATGAAGAAACGGTTGCATCCTCGCACATGCTGACATCATAACACCAGCCTCAGGAATCTGTGCACAGAGAAGCCTCTAGTCTTCACCCACTCACTGCAGCTCAGACAAGGTGTGCGACTAAAAGTTACTTTGAGAAGAGTTTAAAAAGTCGCTATAATGTCGGATTTTACCAAGAAAAAGCCAAGTAAGTTTATCTTCATGAGTTGTTGTGTGCTGTTTGTGTGTTAGGTGTTGAGGTTTCTATCAGCGGAGCATGCAAACTAATTATTGCAGTCAATCATGTTCATTTAACTGTGGGAAGCCAAAATCATGATTGTGATTATTGTTGGGTTAATTGTGCAGCCCCGGTGCATCGCAACACGGAGCAAGTAATCACAAATCTAGCATAATTTATTTTTCAAAATATAATTTAAAAGAAATAGACACAGGTTGCCGCCCAAAGTGCAACTCAGTGAGTCTACGGCAACGTTAACAATATACTGTTGACAGAGCGCAGAAAAACTTTTAAAACTTTAACATCAAATGACTATGTAGGAAGAAAATGTAGTCGTAACAGTAGTACTATTTGTAGTGATAGAATAGTACTAATACTGTAAATATTGTTTTCAGTAATATTATTATTATTAGTAGTAGTAGTATACCTAGCAGTAGTTGTAGTTGTTATAGTAGTAGCAGCAGAAGTAGTAGTGAAATTTTAGTAGTAACAGGAGTAGCACAGGTAGTAATATCAGTAATACTGCTACTATTACTGTCGCAGTAAAAGTATAATTAATGTTATTATTGTCATCACTAGTAGTACTAGAAGTAGTGGCAGTCGTACTTGTAGCAGCAGTAGTAGAGGTATCAGTAGGACAAGTAGTAGCAATAGTACTATCAGTAGTAGTAGAGATCATATTAGTAGTAATAGTAGTGGTATTAGTATTAGCAGTACTTTCAACATCATTACTAATATTATTAGTTGTACTAGTGGAAGTAGCAGTAATTGTAGTTGAGTGTTATTAATTGTAGTAGTAATAGTAGTAGTAGAAGTAAAGTACTAGTAGTAGTAGTAGAGGTAGCAGTAGTAGAAGTAAAGTATTATTATTATTAGTAGTAGTAGTAGTAGCAGTAGCACAAGTAGTAGTAGTAGCAGTAGTAGTAGTTGTAGTAGTAGCAGTAGTAGTGTTTCTTCCGTTGTTGTTTTATTGACTACGTGGTCCTGGCTGTAGGTGTTTCTTCTGTCTGAGGCCTTTGTCTTCTAATCTTTATCCTCTCTGCTGCCCCGACACAAACACACTGTTCCCCTGATGGCTTTCCAAATAAATTCCTCCATCACCTTGGTGAATTTAAAAGGGAGATTATGCCACAAACCATAATGACAATTTCCAGGAGATGCAACGTTGCGGTAAATTACAGCACTGAAACACATTTGAATGTCCTGTAAAAACAGGCTTTCACCGTGTTGTGATGTTTGTTGCTTGAAATGACGTTCGGGCTCCACAGTGGTACTAAGCCAAATGCATTTTTTCAGATGTCAAAATAAAACACGAGGATCTCTGCTCTGTTGTGTTGCTGATTGAATTTGGTGCCAATCACGCTTGTGTGTGTTTTTAAAAAAAACACAGTGATGCTTTTTACCTCTTTCATCAATTTAGATTTGATGGTTCATTATAATTTGCCAACCACTGTGCCATTATGCTTAAGAAAATAATTGCTTGCAGATTAAAGGGGCTTATAGGCAAGTAGTGATTCTTTCTAAGCGATCTTTCTGCTTGACATCAGAATTCCTCCTCCTCCTCTTTGGGCGAGAGATTAATTGTTTCTCCCTCTTGTTTCGGAAACTGACATAATCCCAAAATCTCAGGACATCTGGTGCGCTTGTCGCAGGAGACCGAGGGCATTGTTAAGCTCATTTTTTGGGGACGCTGCCATATCAATATGTCAGCGTGGTTGTGGTGAAAACAGTAATTGAAAATTAATACGTTGGTGACTCAGGCCCACAGCACGCAACCAGCGAGTGGAGCCAATTCCGTGGTGATCGCAGTAACAACCGGATCTCCGTTGGTGTTTGGCGCTCCTTCACTCGGATGCTTGTCAGCGACGTTGATTATTTCAGTTTCACATGACTCGGATTAATTAGTCCCACCGGTCGCAGTAGTGAGTGACCGCGTTTTTATATCAAGCGTGTCTCTTGACTGTCTTTAGTCCATATTATAAATAGATTAATTGTAGTTTAAACAAATATAAGTGTTGCTCCATGCAGGAGAAGGTCACATGACAAGATGAGTTTATGTTTTGCCAGCACTCCTGGAGGAAGATAATAAATATGAGATCTATAGAGTAGGATTTAAGAATTGTTATTGCATTTTTATGGTTGCTACTATGATGTTTGCATCTTTATTTACATGACTATCAAATGACTATGTAGGCAAAAGAATTGCACTGTTAGGCTATCTCTATTGTTGTTGTTGTTGTTATTTTTATTATACTCATAGCAGAAGTACCGTAATTTCTGAATATTGAGCGCACCTGAATATAAGCCGCACCCACTCACTTTAAAAAGACAGTTTTGTACATATACAGGCTGCACTTGTCTGTAAGCTGCAGGTGTCCACGTTGTAACATGAGATATTTACACAGAAAGATTTTTTTAAAAACTTTTAATTAAATACGTACTGGTAACATACACAAATACGTAAATGCTTTTTTCCAAACAGTGCCTGTAACACGGCTGGTTAAGTAAATAAAAAATCCAGTCGCCTACCAGGAGAAGTCATTGATCGCTATCTTCATCTTCCTCCTGCCACTAAAACCACTAAAGTCTTCAGTGTCGGAGTTGAACAACCTCAGAATTACTTCCTCAGTCTCTCTTTCATTGTCGCTCTCAATGTCACTTTCGTCTCGAGGCAAATTCGTAAAAATCCATAAATTAGCCGAGTCATTGTTTAAGCTGCAGTGTTCAAAGCGTGTGAAAAAAGTAGCGGCTTATAGTCCAGAAGTTATGGTAGTAGTAGTGATAGTGCTCATACTATGAGTATTATTCGTAGTAAAACTAGCAAAAATAGTTGACATATATATAATGATATATGAGGGAGATTGTCCTTCCAGTTTAATATTATGCTTTTGCCACATGTTCTTTAAAAATAAAATGTTATTTGTATTGATTGAAGAGAAGAGATCCCTCAACTGCTTCCCACCAAATTGCTCATCGTGCTGCAATTCACAGATTTACAACTTCTGGAAACTGAACTATGGATCTTTACTTCCACTAAAGGTTTATTCAGCGATTTTAACAAGAATACCTACGATATTAAACATAATAATAATATTAAACACACACATACCTTGTAGCCCTGAAATACTGTCACCTTTTTAACAGTTGCATACTTACAAATGTAGCAGAGAAACTTCAGGAGTGTGTCATGTGTCTTCGTGCACCTTTCCTCAGCATGTGCACTTACATGAGGTAGTTCAACTACACTGAGGTTGCTTTGAAAAAAAAAAGACTATCTATTGTAAAGCCTTAATTGAAAACTTGTTAAATCTGTGCGTCCAAGGTTAACTTGACAGACAAGACATTCTTCACAATCTCCTTGTGTAAAAAAAAAAAAAAAGAAAAAAAAACCACACTGACTCACACGGCAAACACAATACAGGAGAGGTTCTGTAGACTCTAATGTTCTCCTCCAGGAAGATGAAAAGGTCGGAGGCAGAGTGAGAACATGAGAGAAAGTTGTTGGTGCTTGAAGCGGCTTCTGTTGGCAGATTGTTTCCAGCAGCCAAACACAAGCCTGGCTTCCTGCTTCTAAGTTGCCTGTGTGGGATGTTTGAACAAGGCTGAAGAACACTTGTTGCATGTCGTGTTCAGATTTTTGGGCCTCTTCAGATAACCTGATGTACTGCATCCGCTCTGTTTGGTCAGTGATGAATTTCCAGCAGAAAAAGCTGAACAGTTTCTCTCCACCGTGTGTCTGATTACAGGTATTAGCACGAAACACAAAAATATAATCACATCATTCCACTTCAATCATTTACTTAAAGCGCCCGTATTACCGTAAATTCTGGACTATAAGCTGCTGCGGCTAATTTATGGATTTTTACGATTTTTATGAATTTGCTTCGAAACGAAAGTGACATTGAGAGCGACAACAAAAGAGAGACTGAGGAAGTAATTCTGAGGCTGTTCAATTCACTGAAGAAGACGACTTCAGTGGTTTTAGTGCAGGAGGAAGATGAAGATAGCGATCAATGACTTTTCCTGGTAGGCTGCTGTAGTTTTTTATTTACTTAACCAGTCGTGTTACAGGCACTGTTCAGAAAAAAAGGCATTTACGTATTTGTGTATGTTACCGGTACGTATTTAATTAAAAGTTTAAAAAATCTTTCTGTGTAAATATCTCATGTTACAACGTGGACACCTGCGGCTAAAGTTAGTGGGTGTGGCTTATATTCAGGTGCACTCAATAGTCCGGAATTTACAGGATGCTGTTTGGGTTTAACGTCTATGTTTTATAGCTTCTTTGTGCATGTAAAATGTATGAAAACTTACAAAGTTCTCACAGAAATCACGTCTAATTACATGCCTGAAACACCTCATCTGAATTTCAGGTATTTCTTCTGCTACTTATCTACGTCACCATGTAGTGCATTTCCATAATACCTGTTTGGCATGCCCTCAAACAAACAATGAGCAGCTTCTTTGCATTATTTCCTCACTATAGGAGTGTAGGAGTCAAAACTAGAAGTCTTATAGGTCAGGTTAATTAACTGAAACTCTGATGTCCAAGTTTCAGTGAATGGAGCTACGATAAGCAAAATCAGCAGACTGTAACGACTCTACAGTTGCTCGTGAGTGCAAAGGACACACAGACCTCAAACAGGAGCTGCAGTTTAATTTGTCACTTCCAGCTGTTTTTAGGAGTCTTTCCTCTGAGTTTATTAAATACCTGCAGCATCAAACAGCAGTAGGTCGAATACAAACTTCTCCAAAGCGAGAGAGGAGCGCGCTTTCACCAACAACACAACACAGCGGTAACTTCAGTCATTACTTTTAATCATAAATTAACCGCGACAGTGAGACGGGATTGATCAGAATCTAACAGCAGGTCACACTGTGAACTTTCCGTCACCTCAGACAGGTGAGCTGTGGCACACAGAGCCGCAGTTTATCAACTGACCTGCAGTTAAATCATTTGTTACGCAGCTGAGTCCTGAGCTCAGCTCAACTCCATTTTATTAAAAGTTGAAATGTTTTTCTGTCATATTTGGTTTTTTCCTATTAGGTGGACTTTTCTGTTTTACCGCAGCAGTGACATTATTGTGCATACGGATGAGTTACAGATGTAGCTACCAAAATAAATCAAGAGATGCAATGAAAACACATTTTGCTGTAAGCTGATAAATTGTCACCACACATAAACAGAATGTTGAAATCGTGAACTACCGTTGGATGTGTCTTTATTGGATCTTGTATATATTTGTCTCATTATCTTGTTTTATTTTTTATTAATATTTATTGTATTTTATTCTTTTCTTTCTTCAGTTATTTTACTTTATTTTTTTTTTTATTTTTAATTTTCCTATTTCTATTATTCGTACAAATTTCTCGGGCGACAACAACAGCCGAAACCAAATTCCTTGTATGTTGTGTACGTACTTGGCCATTAAAGCTGATTCTGATTCTGATTCTGATTCTGGATGGCTATGTCCTGAGATTTTACAGTTTATTTTTGCAGGGATCGCAAACAATTATAAGTTTTCAAGCAGCTGCTACACAACAACAGCATGATGAAATTATTACAATTCAGCTGTGTCTTTTGGCTTTGTTGTGCCAACCCAGGATTTTCAGTGGCTCCATCTTGCGACCTCTATGAAAAATTCATGCAGGCGCCCATCTACAAGTGCTGCATGTCTAAACTCAGAAACCTGGGGTTACACTACGTCAATCAGTCCTGACAGCGTGGCCTTAAAGAGACAGGAGCCAAAATGGAGCGTTTGTAAAGTGTAAATGTAAAGTATAAGTGAAATCATGTGTGTTTTGAACATTGAAGCATCGACACATATTCTAGGAGGCCCCAAAAATAAAATTAGAAACTTGTAAATGTGCACAATATGGGCTCTTTAAACCTGATTTTTTCTTGCTTATGCTCCACTGATGCCCAGAGCACCGCAATGCCTCCAAGAAACACTTTATAGTCCCGTCAAGTTTTGTTGTCCGACAGCTTAGCAAGTCAAAACAATTCTGAATTAAGCTTCTGCCCTGCTACGTTCTCTCAGTATGTCTGGGGTTTTTTTGGGGGGTAGCTCGCTGTAGCAGCTTCTGTTGGATTTCTCAGCTCGCTCACTTCTTGCATCATCACTTCTGAATGTAATAAAAAAAAGAAATCTTGCTGTAAAGGGTTAAAAGTGCATCTTTTCCAGCAGGTGAAAAGTACAAAGAATGTAAGACTGTATTTACTTTGAGATGAAAGACGGCGGCTGCAGACTGACAAGCTGTCGGCTGCACGCGCCCGTACGTCGTTAAAAAACACGTCGCGGAGAGAATGAATGTCGTGAACTCTACACAAGCTCAATTTGTCTGCGCGAGGAGGAAAAAGTGACAAATTATTTCATGAATTTTAAACGAGCCGCGCAAAGTGCTGTCGTAGCCGGTTCGGGTTCTTTGGTTCCTCCTGGCATCCTTTGTGGTCGTCAGCGTCATCAGGGATTCCTCCAGCTTGCAACTTAAAACACACCGAACGCTGATGCATTCTCTGTCATCTTCTGAAGTCGGGCTTTGTGAGCTGTCTGCTGCTTTGCACTTACTGTTTGACTTGGTGCCGTTCCCCAACATGTTTTTTTTTTCCTTTTTCCGAGACAGCTGCTTCCTTTTTCGTTAACAAACTCCAAGGCCCCGTATCCGAGAGCGTTCCCGGTTATATCGAATGTTTCGCAGTCGATCTGTCAAACGGCGCCGTCACATCAGCATAAATCTTTCCCCCCCTGCTTTTGAGTCGCCTCTGGCTATTTCAGTTATTTCCGGCTGATCTCTTCCCTGCTCACCTGCCTGACCTCGCTGCCCTCCTGACCGTGCACTTCAGCCCTGATACCTTCCCTCCTCAGTCGCGGCTACACCGATAAGCCGTAAGCCGCTGTTGCCGAACTGTAGGGTCCAACATTTTCTTCCCTTCTTGTATTTTAAAACCTGTGAAGGTTGCTTTCTGCCAGCAACAAAAAGCCCAGCGAGCGCCTTTTCTTCCTCCGCCGCTTTTTAAAACTGCTGCTGGTAAAAAAGCTCCATATTTTCATGTTCTACATCAAAGTCTGTTGGCATGTTATTTCTCCCCGAGGCCGCCCGTCCTTTCACAAAGTTAAGACTCGAGTTGAAATGCTGCTGCTGCTGAAAAATGGATTCCTAATGTTGAATCCTTTCTTCTGAGTTAATGCTCTCTGGTCCATCAGTGTTTTGAGGCAACATATGAAACCTGCAGAAGATACAGCAAACAGCGGCGGCCTGACGCTCGCTAATCGACTGCCTGGAGCCCTGAGGGTTGAAGGACATCAGTGACAGTTTCATTACAGACGCGATCACAAAGTCCATTTGATCTCCTGACACAGAATGAGAGTAAGTCATCTTATAGCAGCAGTGTATCATCTGATGATCATCGGGCAGGAAAATAGGCCAAAGGAGCGAATACACGCAGGTCACGATTAATTATTAAAGCCGCACAGCACTGGCCTTTCTAATCTTTTATTAAATTCAGCTTGTAATAATTAAAATTTGTTCTCATCTCATTTGTTCGTTTTCATGTTTTAGCACTCTCGGGCATCGCAGGACGTTAAAGTAAATGCGCTGTAAGCTAATGTCAACACTTTGAGGTCAGCGGCAGAGTTTGTAGCAGAGGTCAGGTTGAGGAGACAGAAGTCTGACGTGATAGTTTTAACATCTTTTTTTTTTTTCTTTTTTTTCCCTCCATCCGCTGAAAGTTAATAGTCTGTGTTTTACAATTAAGGCAGCCGTCCTCCTGCTTCCTCACTGTTTCACTCCATCTCTTTCCCTCCATCTCTCGCACTCCTTGTATTCTCCCTCTGTCTCACACTGTGCACCCATCTGTTTCAAGAACTTCAAAAACACTGGCAGCTTTTTTTCTCTTTTTTTTTTTTCACAAGTTCACTTTGCTTCAGTCCATTGCTCTTTCATGTCTCATAAGCCCGACTTCAGAAAGGAAAGAATCTCATCTTTTATTACTATTTAAGCACTTCATGAAATGGCAATGCAAATATTTCTTCTATAACATTTGTTCCTCTCTCTTTCTCTTTTTTTTTGGGAGATTCTGCAGAATTAAGCCGATGCATGGGCGTGATGCGCTGCGAGCATGAAAGCGAGACTGAGGGTGAATGAGTGGGAGTGTATTCATCTTAAACCACAGGATCCACTTAGAGATGCATATTGGATTAATAGAGCTTGGATGCCTAATTTGGAGTGGAGTGCTCAAGCTGCGTCAGTCGTGACCTCTCTCATCTTTTTTTTGCTCAAATCACTTCCACTCTTGATGGGCTGAAGGCTTTTTATCCTCGAATCAGAGCAAACCAGAGCCGTGGGTGTGTGTGTCTCTGAGCGGGTCGAGCTCGTGTGTCCTGCGTCTCGGCCCGCGCGCTGGAAAACGAATCCATTATTGGGAACAGCCTTTCACTCAAGTATCACTCTCCTGAGCGGCAGGATTCCTCCGAGTCCGAGGATGTTTCTGTGTGTTTTTGTCTGCGAGGCGAGCCGTTTCATTGGGGTGTCAGGTCTCTCTCACCCGTGGCTGAATTTTTGGCGAGAGGTGCGCGATGTGTCTCACGGCTCTGGCACCGCTTGACTCCAGCTGCCTTTGAATGCAGCTTCAAAGCCCTGCCTCGCTGAATGTTTCTCTCCACACGTTCTGGCACTATTTCGCTAACCCCCCCCTCCTCCTCCTCCTACTCCTGCTCTTCGTCCTCCTCTTCGTCCTCCTCCTCCCCTCCAGCTCTCTGCTGTGTTTTTCCAGTTCACTTTTGCCCCTTCGTCCTTCCCCACCCTCGCTGCGTCCTCTGCTCTGACGCGTCCTCTGGTACAGCGCCGGTTTGCCGGGGCCGAGATAGAGCACGACTCAACTTTGACCTCGGCAAAGGAACCGCAGCGCCAGAGATCAATGGAGTCAGTGGTGGCAGCAGAAATATGGAGGCTGCCGGCGGATTCTGTATCGCCCAGGAACAGCAGTTTATTTTTTTTTGTCTTTGTGTGTCCGGCGCTTCCTGGTTTTTATTCGGATGTGATAGCGTGGAGTAATTGTGGATGTGGATTTTCCAATTACATAAAATGAGATTATGTGTCTTCTATATTTACACATTCATAGTGTTATTTGGCACAAAGCAAACAAAGAGAGAATGTGCACACGTACGCCACTTTTTTTTTCATTGTAGGTCTTCTGTGATAAACAGAGGGCAAATTGTGTGTAGATTAAATGGTTTGAAACTGTCTGGAGTTCCTAATGCTTATTTTGTTGGTCAATGGTTTGTGTATATATGTTCTAGATTGACTGCCCAGTCTTGTTCTCAGTAGCCACACCTATTTTTTTCACGTCTCCTACCAAAAGACCTTAAGGTGTTTGCTTTTAAACTGTTGCTTTTAGAACTTTCAACTGCTAATTCTGGTTTGCAGCATAGACTGTATAAAAGATGGACGTAGCTACCGTGACGTCACCCTGAGAAAATGAAGCCAGGGTTTTGCTACTTCCTGGTTGACATCTTGGATTTTTGGAGCCAGTGACGCAAAAATCGTCGGAGGGGGCCAGCCACGCCCCTTGCCCCGCAAAATGTTGACGATTTTTAAAAAATTCAGTATTGATTTATTTTCAGATTGGCCACCTGATCTCTGGATTTGACCATGAAAACTAATAAGAAAAAAATCCTGAGCTGTAGGAATGCAGTATTTCGTGATCTGTGATCACTTCTTTTCCAATTCAAGTCTATTGGATCCAGGGCTTTTTGGAGCCAGCAGCTAGCGGCCATAGTGATATTGCAGGTTTTTGACACTTCCGGGTTGGCTTCATTTTTCAGGGCCGGTTGCTACGTCCATCTTTTATACAGTCTACGGTTTGCAGCAGCAGCCTATCGCCATAGTTTGCAATCTCACTGAAAAACTGGATTAGCCAAAAAACTAAAATATATGTTCATCTGTCTCCTAATACTCAGATCTTATCCAACTTGTGTGGCTTTTAGCTCCAACTGCATTTGTTCTACTCGGGAAGTAAATATTTAAAACTAGAGTTTACAGTGTTTTCTTGAGACTTTCTCTTTACATTTGGTGCAGGTTTGTGCAGAAATCACTACATTAAATGCTCTGATATTAAAAAGAAAAGCATCTGCATCAGTGCAAAAAGCCTGTCCAATCATTGCATTTGGTTCAATGAGATGATTGGATAGCTGACTTGCCAACTAAGGTCAAACAATAAGTTGTTTTTTAAGCAAAATCACAGTTTAAAGCCTGAAATGAAAGCTATATGTTATCCAGGGTTCAAACTGTCATGTCAGCGGTTTAATGAATTCATGCCACCCGTCGTGTGTGACAGTCAGGCTTTTGATGTCAATTTCCATCCTGTGTTTTCAATCTTTTTACACGGTATATACAGAACCGAGGCTCGTGCTTAAAATATAACATTGCAAGTTAAACCGTAATTGCGATATCTGTCAGGGAAATTGCAGTTCTTCCCGCACAGCCCTGGACCTCCTGCCAACCTGCTAACTGGAGTCTTTCACAAGTTGAACACATTTCTAGAGCCAGCGAGCAGATAGACAGCAGACGACGTTTTACATTTCCACCTGCAACTGCTGAACATGCCGGATGATCACGTACCATTTGTGTGTTTGTCCATCTTTCCGCTCTTCTTGTGACCCTCCATCCTCCTCCAGTTTCATTAAGGTGTGTTTACATGTGTGTGTGTGTCTGTGTCACACCTGTACTTAGCGACACAGGATGCTGGTTATATACACGGTTTAATTAAGGATTCAAGGTCTTTATTTGTCACAGTCATACACGGTATAATGTGAAATGCTAAGCTTCTTTTATCCGTGTATAGAATCATGTATGTGTTGACACCTGGATGCATTTCAGAACTTCTTTGCCCCGACTCCACCTCTTGGCCTCTAAGATCGTCAGAACAGCTGCTGTGAACCGCTCCACCATCGAGACTCGTGGTTATAGGGAGATCACACGCTCCAAACCTTTAGAGCAGCTTTCCTCTTTCAATTAAATGATATTTTCAAGAAAACTGTTAAGATGTACATGTTTTCAGTGGCTTTGCCTGCTCTAAATGGTCCTTATATGTCATATTTATATTCATTTTAAAAATCGATCCTGCAAGTTGCTATCTTCTTTTGCCCCTTTTTTGCATTTTATACAATTTTATTTAGTGTTACTAATTGATTTTTACAAGGTTTATGGTGTCTTGATGTTTGCACATGCGTTTTTTTTTTTTGGTCAACTCAGGATGTTTTTTTTAAACATGTTATAAAAATACATTTGACATTATATGTGTTGGCTGCCTGTCCACATTGTAGCTAAACTGAGCAGTCATCATACAATTATATTTATCGTTAGACTATGTTGGGACGTGTTTCTAGACATGATGTACATTGAATCACTGCACTCTTCTTCCCACTAACTCATGGATTAGTCCTCCACTGTACTTAAGCGATGTGGGTTCATGTGTTTCGGAGGCGTAGCTTTGGACAACCCCGCTTTAAAAAGGTTCACAAATATAGCCCCTGTTTCCTTTTTTTTTAAAGCCAGATATAATCTGGGAATTGTGGTTTCTAGCAAATGCTACTCACACAGAAGTAAACCGCACATTTGTTGGGAACTATTTTCAGCTGTGGAAGGATACAGATTTGGAGATCAGTGTATGTGGGAGTGAGTGAAAATAAACTACAGCACAAAGTAAGCAAAAACATATTTAGCAGAGGAAGTGAAACACTTTTGCATCAAACTGTTTGTCGTTTTCTTTGTGCCTAGTCTGAACTTTAATCTAGAGCTAAATGTGATAGTAACCAGAGGAGATCGTTTTCAGCTCAACCTGCGAGTAAAGTGGTTGAGATGATACAACTAAACTGCTTTCAAGCCCTGTAGGAAGATTTCTCTCAGGGTTTCGGTGTTATCATAACATAGCATAGAAAAATAAGCTGGAAATATCCTGTAGCAATAAATCACGCTTTAATAACAATAACAATAAAAAAACGTCCTTCATTGAATGTAATCGTGTTTCTAAAAGGATCAGAGAGGGCAGTATACGTTTTAGAAATCCCTCCTCTTCAGTTAATTTTCTGTGTGTGGAGCAGATTACAGGTAATAACAGCAGAGGTTGTATTTTATTTCTCATTTTGTCTGGCTGTGAGGAAATATTTTCCACAAGCTCACAGGGCAGCAGATGAATGAATGAAAAGGAAAAAGCTGCCAGTACGTATATATGAGAGTGTGGAGCTCAGGTCCTTACACCTGACTTACACCTTTCCCTCCCGCTATGGTTTGCCAAATGCTCGCCCACACCGTCACCACCTGGCTACCGCCGTGTGCTGTGATTGCATTGTGTGCAGGCGTGTGTTTGTGTGTGCGACGAGGCGCTGCTTTCTAACAGATGGAGTAACCTAATACGCGTCTCATTTCCACCCCGCTGTCCATTGGCCCTCATGGTCATCTGCTGATGCTATCTGGGCCTTACCAGCATCCCGTCTGCTTTGTTCCTGGAAGCAGCCCGACCCCGCCCCACCCTGCCCTGCCT